>NC_079227.1:29124447-29374447 GCF_029633865.1 Lampris incognitus | reverse complement strand
GGCAAAGGAAGAGATGCGACTGTTTGACGAAGAGCGTTCTCTCCGTTCCTGCACATTGACAGATATGCAAAGTTCCCCCGGGGCCTCCATTGTTCACTGAACAAGGCCATTTGGATTATGCATTTTGAAGTGGCGGCCCAGAGGGACGGCCAGCCCTCGCTTCTGACAGAGCGGGACAGAAACGTGCGAAGAGATGGGAAGGCGCAGGCACCAGCCCAGCAGTCGCATCTTTCCTGCTTTAGCTCCTCAAAGCAGGAGCGAGAGACAAACCCAGAGAACAATGCTTGGCTGATTCAAATTGAACTTATCATTCTTTTTTTGGGGGGGGGGGTTCCCCCTTTTTCTCCCAACTGTACTCGGCCAATTATCCCATTCTTCCAAGCTGTCCCAGTCACTGCTCTACCCCCTCTGTCGATCCGGGGAGGGCTGCAGACCACCACATGCCTCCTCCAATACATGTGGAGTCACCAGCCACCTCTTTTCACCTGACAGTGAGTCTTGCGTTACCTTTCTTATCTTTTTCTTATCTTTCTTATCTTTTGTTATCTTTTATCCTTATCTTTTTGTTTTGTTTATGTCCCCCCATTGTATCCAGCTCAGTGGTCTGAACCGTTGCACCGATTCACTGTGACGTCACAGTACAGTCACTTCCGGGTAGACAAGTACCGATCGATTTGAAATGCGGAGATTCGTGAAATCGGCAAACTTGTTTATTTTTGTTTTCATTTTCAGCCGTAACTGTAACGTTTAAAGATACAAAAGTTACCGTTTGTAACGTTTCTGCTGCGCTTATTTTATCAAGTCACGTTTATTTATAGAGCACATTTAAAAACATCTCACGTTGACTGAAGTGCTGTACAGACCAGAGCAGGTGGCTGAAACACAAGAAACACCAACATAGACAACAAGGCACGATTAAACCACACATGGACAAGGGCACAAGCCAGAAATCAGCCACATCAGGGGAGAATAATAGCAAGTTTTAAGTTGGGAATTAAAGGAGTGGATGAGGGGGCAGATCTGATATGGTGGGGAATTCTGTTCCACATCTAGGGGCTGAAACCACAAACGCGCGGTTTCCCCTGAGCTTAAGTTTAGATCGCGGGACAGCCAGGAGTCTCAAGTCAGCCGACCTTAGGGACCTGGAGGTGGAATAGAGGGTTAAAAGGTCTGCGATCTAGGAGGGGGCCAGCCCATTTAGGGCTTAATAAACAAACAGGAGAACCTTAAAATAAATTCTGAACCACATAGGAAGCCAGTGGAGAGAGGCCAGTAGTATATAGGGGTAATATGGTCCCTCTTCTGGGTACCTGTCAGGGGTCTGGCTGCAGTGTTCTGGACCAGTTGCAGTAGTCCAAGCAGGAGGATATCAAAGTGTGGATGACTTTCTCGAGATCTTTAAGAGAGAAACGCCTTGACTTTGGCAATAGTACAAAGCTGTAAAAAAACTGGCTTTCACAACTGCTTTAACTTTCTTGTCAAACTTGAAGACGGAATCAAATATCACACCAAGGTTTCTGACATGATGTTTGACAAGGGTGGACAGGATACCAAGACTGTTGGCAAGTACTTTAACGGAGTCAGCTTCTATTTTTGAGGTAGGATGTGAACCATTTCAAGGCAGAGCCATCAACACCAACCCCGTACTGGAAACGGTCTATCAAACTGCCATAATACACAGTATCGAATGCTGTGCTGGGGTCAAGAAGATTTAGAATGGCACAGTCCCTGGAGTCGGTAGACAGGAGCAGGTCACTATATACTTTCAGCAAAGCAGACTCTGTGCTATGGTAATCCTTAAAACCTGACTAAAGCCTTTCCAAGATGTTGTGTTGGTGTTGGTAGGGCAGGAATTGACTGAGAATAATCTTGGGGTGTCTGGGTGGCATCACGCTCTATTCCGTTGCCTACCAACACGGGGATCGCCGGTTCGAATCCTCGTCTTACCTCCGGCTTGGTCGGGCGTCCTTACAGACACAATTGGCTGTGTCTGCGGGTGGGAAGTCAGATGTGGGCATGTGTCCTGGTTGCTGCACTAGCGCCTCCTCTGGTCGGTCGGGGTACCTGTTCGGAGGGGAGGGGTAACTGGGGGGAATAGTGTGATCCTCCCATGCGCTATGCCCCCCTGGTGAAACTCCTCACTGTCAGGTGAAAAGAAGTGGCTGGAGACTCCACATGTATCGGAGGAGGCATGTGGTAGTCTGCAACCCTCCCCGGCTCGGCAGAGGGGCTGGAGCAGCGACCAGGGTGGCTCGGAAGAGTGGGGTAATTGGCTGGATATAATTGGGGAGAAAAGGGTGGGGGGGGCTGAGAAAAAGCTTTCCGAGAATCTTTGACAGGAATGAAAGTTTGGAAATAGGTCTGCAGTTACTAGGTAAGGTAGGGTCTAAGTTGGGTTTGGAGGGGCTGGAGCACTGCGCGCTTGAAACAGGTTGTAACAGTACCAATGGCCAGGGAGCTGCTGATAATAGAGAGGATGCTGGGCCCGGCTATGTCAAAGACATCCTTCAGTAGGGCAGTAGGGACAATGTCATGGGGGCAGGTAGTAAAGTTTCATGATGGAAACAATATTTGTAAGGGTGGGTAACGTGATACATTGGAAGAAGTCCAATATAGAAGAACTGACCAGTGAGACAGCTAAGTCACGGGTGGGGAGAGATATGTTCATTCTTATATCCTCAACTTTGCTAGTGAACATTTTCAGAAATTCTTCACACTGAGCAGGGGACACATCTAAGCTCGTGCTGGGGAGCGGGGCAGAAGACAGAATTCATGGTACCAAATAAAACCTTGGGATTAAGAGAGTTGCTGAAAATTAGGTCAGAAAAGTATTTCGCTCTCGCAGCCTTAACTGCTTCTTAAGCAAATTTGAAGCTTATCATTCTTGCACTTTGGTTCAGATATTCTGCACTCCCTCAGGGCTCTGGTGGTGTCATTAAGCCAGGGCAGCTCTTTAGCCTTAGGCTGTTTCAATTTAAGGGGAGCAACAGTATTTAGAATAGAAAAACATGTGGTACAAGGAAGTGAGGTCCTCAGTACTGAGATGGGGGAGGGAGGGGGCGGAGCCTCAATAGCGCAGGTATTGGGATCAGCTATGAGAGCCTCAGAGAACTTATTGGAAGTTGAAGAGTTAATGTAGTGAGGGTACAGTGAGATAAAGTTTAGTTGAAGAGAAAGCAAGAGAAGCATCACTGTGATCCGACAGGGAAGCGTCAATTATATCCACACTGCAGATCAGAAAACCAAACAACAAGACTAGGTCACGTGTATGGCCTAGCTTGTGAGGGGGACCAGTGGTAAGCAGAGCAAGATTAAAAGACTCAATCAGGGGCATCCAGGTAGCGTAGTGGTCTATTCTGTTGCCTACTAACACAGGGATCACCGGTTTGAATCCCCATGTTACCTCCGGCTTGTTTGGGCGTCCCTACAGACACCATTGGCCATGTCTGCAGGTGGGAAGCTGGATGTGGGTATGTGTCCTGGTTGCTGCACTAGCGCCTCCTCTGTTCAGGGGGAGGGGGAACTGGGGGGAATAGCGTGAGCCTCCCATGCGCTACGTCCCCCTGGTGAAACTCCTCACTGTCAGGTGAACAGAAGCGGCTGGCCACTCCACATGTATCGGAGGAGGCATGTGGTAGTCTGCGGCCCTCCCTGGCTCGGCAGAGGGGGTGCAGCAGTGACCGGGACAGCTCGGAAAAGTGGGGTAATTGGCCAGATACAGTTGGGCAGAAAAAGGGGGAAAAATTCCACAAAAAAAAAAGACTCAATCAGATGTATAAAATCACTTACGAGAGTCTTAGCGGGACAGCAAACATGAATATTAAAATCACCAAAAATCAGAACTCGATCAAAGTTGGGCATAGTGTTTGAACGGAAGTCCACAAATTGAGTGATAAAGTCTTTATTTTATTTTTGGTGGATGATATGCAAGAGCAATTTAGAGGGGACTGACCTGGTCCACTTTAATTAACTGTACCTCAAAGCTGGAGAAATAATAAGAGTTCAGTAAGCGGCAATTAAAATATTTTTTAAACACAGTAGCTATACCCCTGCCGCACCCGGAGGCTTTAGGCGGGCTAAAAAGGTTACAGTCATCTGGACAGAGTTCAGCAGGTGGAGCAAGCTCACCTGTGTTAAGCCAGGTTTCCGTCGATGGTAAGAAATCCAGTACATGGGCGGTGAAAAAGTAATTGAGAATAAAGATCTTATTGGATAAGGATCTCACGTTGAACAGAGCCACTTTGACCAGGACAGGCGGCACGGTGGACCAGTGGTTAGCGCTGTCTCCTCACAACAAGAAGGTGCTGGGTTCGAACCCCGGGGTTGTCCAACCTTGGGGGTCATCCCAGGTCATCCTCTGTGTGGAGTTTGCATGTTCTCCCCGTGTCTGTGGTGGGTTTTCTCTGGGTGCTGCAGTTTCCCCCACCATCAAAGAGACATGCATGTTAGGGTTAATACTCCTGTCTGTGCCCCTGACCGAGGCCTGGCAAGACCAACTGGAGTTGGTCCCCGGGCGCTGCACGGCGGCTGCCCACTGCTCCTAGCTACACAGCTAGGATGGGTTAAATGCAGAGCAGAATTTCCTGCATGTTGACTCCACCTCGGTTCCTACAGTGGTAGCCACATGGCCGAGCACATATCCAGTAGTTGGGAAAATGGAGAGCGGTCGGTTAAAGCCACTTTGTCCAGGATCCCTAGGGTGTATGTCCGCGGCAGAGGCTCCAATATTCAGTAGTGATTGATGATCACAGACAATAGTGGCTTGTATATCATCCATACGCAGAGACACAAACAGAACCAAGACAAACAAGAGCAGCAACAGGCGACGACAAACAGCCCAACACAGCGGCGCGGTCATCTTTCCCGCATGACGAAGACGTAGGCCCTGTCATTTTGAGTAAACAAGTTGCAGAAAAAGGGAAAATGGACATGGATGCCTACTAAAAAAAAAAAAAAAAATTCTTGTGGTCCCCCCCTAAGCTATAATGAGATCAGCGCCCTTGCTGGAAATTCATCATCTCCCACACGCTGAAATACGTTATTTCCCACATTAAATTGGATTTGCTCATTTAGTAGATATATTCAGGCAGGATGGGGACTCGACACCACAGAACAGCCTTCTAAGGAAAGGTTAAAAAGAACCTATGTATATATGTATACGTATATATATATCTCCATCCACCCATCCATTATCCTAACTGCTTATCCTGCTCTCAGGGTCGCGGGGATGATGGAGCCTATCCCAGCAGTCATTGGGTGGCAGGCGGGGAGACACCCTGGACAGACCACCAGGCCATCACACAGCCCCCCCCCCCCCACACACACACATTCATACCTAGGGACAATTTAGTACAGCCGATTCACCTGACCTCCATGTCTTTGGACTGTGGGAGGAAACCGCAGCCCCCGGGGGAAACCCACGCAGACACGGGGAGAACATGCAAACTCCACACAGAGGACGACCCGGGACGACCCCCCAAGGTTGGACTACACCGGGGCTCGAACCCAGGACCTTATTGCTGTGAAGCAACCGTGCTAAGTGTACAGGGCTACTCTTGTGTAACACAGTTTACCATTTTAATTAAATTCTGTTTGGAGTCTGGTTGGATAAAATGAGAGAATACACAGATGGATAGGCAAACACACACATTGGTCGGCGCGCTGCACACACGCACACACACACACAGACACACACACACAGACAGAAGAGCAAGATAAGGCGAGAGAGGAAAAGAGAGAAAAGAACATGCAGTGACAACAGGTTTGTCTGCCCTTAAGTAAAGTCATGCTTGTACTGAGTTGTGCGTCCCCAGTGGGTTGGGACACAGTGTGCACCTGATTCTGTTGTAGGCTGCGTGCATTTTCTTCCTCTCTGATAGAATAATGATTTTAAAAAGTGACCTCTTTCAGTTGACCGTCTCCGTGTCCTTGGCTGTGCAGATTAACATAGGTGTTAATCTGGGTAATTAATCACGAATTAGCTGTAATTCCTCGTTAATGGTGGGATAAGGAGGGGGTTGTTTAACTTCTCGGCGTTGTGGACGGGCTGACGCCGTGCTCCTTCTCCCAGAATGCATTCCAGCTTAGACGGGGAAAGAAAGGGAGAGATCAGGAGTGAGACATTCAGGAAATCCCATTATACCTAAATCCTGCAAAAGAGAGTGAGAAGGTTTTTTTTTAAAGTTTAATTTACAAAAATTATTAAAATTAATGCATGAATGGAAAAGTTGAACCGTGAGTCATTAGGGTACGGTGTGATTGAGCCCCCATCTATTGTCGGGCGCTGCCTAACATGGAACTGATGTTAATTTATTCAGAGTGCTACAAGTATAATTAAGCAGAAAAAAGAGAGTGCCTCCCCCAAAGCAGCTGGCGTGAGGGTGGAGAAAGGAACGCCATGGATATCAAACGCCATACTTTCTACCACTTTCCACAAGTTTGGCTTGTTCCACTTTGTTATGAAAACACTAGCAGCGTAGGCCTGATGCATCCAGAGTATTGTCCTACTAAGCGTATTCATCCTTACAGTGCAGAGTGCTGAGTGTTCAGAATCTTGATTTAATTGGTCCTTTGGGGGACGCGGTGCTGATCAGCACATCAGGACACCTAATGCGCTCAATACAACTTTAAAGGCAAAACGAATTAACACGAGTTTTGGATGAATCTCTGAGCAGGAGGGCATTTTGACTGACTTAACAGCGTTCGATTTTTGAATGCAGTGTCACTGCCCAAATCCATCTCCTAGTATATCCGTTAACCATTACTGAAATCTGTAATGCTTATGCTGAAAAATGTAGAAGCTCCACTGAAGTCTTAGGCCAGTGCCTTTCACCACTGATGGTGTCATCGTGGCACGGTGGTTAGCACTGTCGCCTCACAGCAAGAAGGTCCGGGGTTCAAACCCCAGGGTTGTCCAACCTTGGAGGTCATCCCAGGTCATCCTTTGTGTGGAGTTTGCATGTTCTCCCCGTGTCTGCATGGGTTTCCTTCAGGTGCTTCGGTTTCCTCCCACAGTCCAAAGAAATGTAGGTCAGGTGAATCCGCTGTACTAAATTGTCCCTACGTGTGAATGTGTGTGTGTGTGTGGGGGGCCCTGTGATGGACTGGCGGCGGCCTGTCCAGGGTGTCTCCCCGCCTGCCGCCCAATGGCTGCTGGGATAGGCTCCAGCATCCCCGCATCCCTGAGAGCAGGATAAGCGGCTTGGATAATGGATGGATGGATAGTGTAATTTTGTCAAATAATGACATGGTCAAACATGCAGCTTTGGCTCAACAATATAAATATGCACAAGAATCCTGCTGCATACTGTGAGCACTCATGGAGAACACATGAACAATGTGAACGCACGGAGGCAAGTTTACAGGTACACCTACAAAAACACATTTCCCTTATATCACCTGGCCTGAATGTTCTTCCCCATGCTTGATATCTGAATTCCTATGAAAATTAATTAGCAGCATAAAGTCAGTGTGACAGTTTCCATGACTGAGACTTCAGATTCTCCTTTCCTTGGAATGCCTTATATATGCCGTTACCATGGCAACAGATGTCGCTTGATTGATGAAGAGGGTATGGTCTTCATGGGGGGTCTTTAATTGTGGAAAAATTATACAGAAATAAAGAAGCAAATGGAATATAGACTCAAAATGAATGAATAAAATCTGCCAGAATTCAAAATTAAAATCCGAAGTCCATCAGAATACATTTTCTTTGAGGCACAAGGTGAAATGGGGAACACTGGTCTACTGAGCTTACTCATCTCTGTGCAAAAGGTTTGTCATTAGCCAGGTGGCAGAAAAGGAGACAAATGTCATTCCACTTTGAACTAATTTAAAGGGACATCTGAATTTGTAAAGGAGCCTCTAATTGAGAAGTTTTTCACACACAAAAAAACCCCAAAAAACTTTGCATCACATTTCGGTATTAATTAAGCTAGCTAGTTAAGTCAGCTTCCAGTAAGCTTAAAGGGATAGCTTGGTTTCACTTGCATGGAATCAGACAAACTCACAGATCTTTTATATGTCTGTGCATGCACTTTGATGGCACACTGAATGTTGAGTTTTGCCTTTAAAGCTCAATTGCTGGATGTCTACTGGGATCATTAGCAGCTCCAATCAAAGAAATAAAATCTTCTCCAAAGCCAATCGTTTATACTTTTTACTCGTTAGCCTAGCATTGACAATGTTTTCTTGAGCTGGGTTCACACTATGTGACTTTCCCAAAGACTTTCAGTCCTAGTGGTCATTTGCATAAAAGTCAGTGTTTTAAGGACAGTCGTGTAGTGTGACAGCTCCATTTTAGTGCTCTTAACAGCCTCTGAGACTGATGAAACAAAGTCAGAACTGGTTGGTTTTCTTGCCAGTCTCAGGGGCCGGCTCTCATGTCCGTGACAGTCAAAAGCCAATGAGCTCTCCGGCACAAGTGAAATCCCAGTTTAACGTCGGAAGTCTTTTATTCTCACAATAAACACTCTGCAGCGAAAAGCAATGGCAGTTGAAAATAAAAACACTACACAAAAGGATCCTCTTATTTTTTGGTCAACATAAACGATGACACAAGAACCCAGCCAATGAGGCTTGTGCATTGGATAATGGGGGGGGGGTGCATCAGGAAGCGCATCAGGTGTAAAATCTTTGCCAAATCCAATATGCGGATCATAAATCAGATTTCCATATCGGATCGGTTGAGGCCTGGGTTGCCAATAACCACCACCGGTACTGTTGGCCAGCAGGGTGCCAGTGGAAACTATGCTACTGTTGGACGAAGGAGGAGAAAAGGGGGGAGGCATGTCCAGAGGCAGCGGGAGAGGAAGAACTTGGTGACAAGCCACCCCTTTTTTCTCCTACTGGGAGAAAGGAAATACACGCAGTCACGAACAGAAAAACAGTATTTTTTCCCGTCATTATAAAATTTTTGCACCATCCCCAAGTTGATGCAGCGCTCAAGCTAAAAGAAAATCTACCAAATAAAAACGTTTTGCCTGTCAGTCTGTGGATGTGCAGCCTGCTAAGCGGATCCTCACATGAAAGCGACCAAGTCTAATATGAAATGACAGAGATCAGGCAATTTCAAATCCCCTATTAAAAGACATCGAATGTTTTTAACCGTCGCGTTTTCATGAGATGAAATTAATGAAGGCTGCTCTGCTGATTGACTTTCATTCATTAAATGGTAAGAAAACATAGCTCAGCCATAGGAGACGTTTTATTGTAGCTACTGAGATGATTTCCAGCTGGGACTGTGATTAATCCTACTCTTGAAAACATATTTTTATAGCAAAGTTTTAACATTGGACACTGTGGCACTTCCTTGTAGAGTGTGACACACACACATACACACACACAAACACACAGAGAGGCAATAACACATAGTACATTGGCAAGAACAACGATTGTTGTTCTTCTTTCAGCTTATTCCCTGCCTCTCAGGGGTCGCCACAGCGGATTTTACAGTATCCCTCAGTACCATGTAAGGGCACAGCACCAATGGCGGCTGTTGTTAACCCGGGCCTTGACCGATCCCGTATGGAGCCACAACTGATCCTGGATGGTCTTGTCAATCTGCATGCTCTTTTGGCAAAATTTTACGCTGGATGCCCTTCCTGACACAACCACTAACCCTATGGACAAGGGCACAGGTAAAGCACCGGATGCCATCCCAGAATTCATGGACTTGCGCCCATGCCTGTCGCAATAATGGATGCCATAAACAGGGATGACAGAATGAAGAAACCAAGTAAAGAAAGTAAGGCATAGCCTATTGCATTTTAACCTAATAGTGTCTGGGTCTATGCTACTACAGACGAATTGTTCCAAATGGTTTGAGACAGAGACAGAGACAGACAGGTAGAGGGAGAAGGTGGACTAGGAATGCACAGCCTAGCTTATTGCACACAATGTTATTAATCTAAATTATTCATAACTTACTCCAAACACTGCTTTGTTACTTTTTGACCCGACACCCAAACCCATAATATTTTCTAGTTAGCTTACCCGAACCCGTCCGACCCGCACATCCCTATAGTACAGTATTTTCAATTGAGTCACAAGATTAAACAGTGCCACTAGTGGCTTTATTTGAAATGCAGCGTAATGTCCCACATAATTACGTCGCTTTGCAGTGTAAATCGCCAGACGAGTAAAAAAAAAAAACTGCGACTTATAGAAAGAGCAAGAAAGTACAATTATGAAAAGAGGGGGGCAGACATTCAGAGAAGGTCCTGAGATTGACATGAACCAAAGGAAAGTGTGGCTCAGATTTGAGCCCATACAATCAAGTCGAGTTTATTTGCACATCCCAACATCACAAGGTAGTACCAAAGGGCTTTACAATTAGTGCAATATTTTGCATTTTGTCACATGGTGTGAGCGGTGTGACCATCTGCAGCTCAGCGTGACTAAGACAAAGGAGCTGGTTGTTGATCTGAGGAGGGACATGACTCCAGTGACCCCTGTCTCCATCCAGGGGGTCACTGTGGAATACTACAAGTACCTGGGGGTGTATATAGACAGTAAACTGAACTGGGCTAAGAACACCGATGCCCTCTACAAGAAGGGACAGAGCCGTCTCTACTTTTTGAGGAGGCTGAGGTCCTTCAAAAGCTGCCAGACAATGCTCAGGATGTGGTATGAGTCTGTGGTGGCCAGTGCTCTCCTGTTTGCTGATGTGTGTTGGGGCAGCAGGTTGAGGGTAGCGGATTCAAACAGGCTCAATAAACTTATCCGCAAGGCTGGTGACACTGTGGGGGTGGAGCTGGATTCTCTGGCAGCGGTTTCTGAGAGGAGGACGCTGTTGAAGTTATGTGCCATCATGGACAATGTCTCCCACCCACTCCATGACATGCTGGTCGGGCAGAGTACTTTTAATAATAGACTCATTCTGCCAAAATGCACTACAGAGTGCCACAGCAGGTCATTCCTGCCTGCGGCCATCAAACTTTACAACTCCTCTCTCAGACTCAGACTGTCAGACACTCAGAGTATATGGTCATTGGACTGGCCCTTCCACTTGTTTTACCCTGTCGGGTTTTATTTGTGCTGCTTGTTGTGTGCTGCGGTAGTGCAGTATAGATAGGGTGTTACGTGCACCATGCTTGTTGATGTATTTTGTTAGTATTTCTATTTCTTATCGTATCTTTTATTTCTGTTTGTTTCTGTTTTCCTTGTTTCTATTTTCTCGTTATCGTGTATCTTGTTAGTTTTTAGTGTTTTCTTACTAGAGCGTGAGTGTCTGTAATAGAACCCAACTTCCCAACGGGGGATGAATAAAGTATTCTGATTCTGACTATACGACAATACACAACACCCTCTATCCTTGGACCCTTGACACAATATGTGCTCATCTGGTTTAGACTCCAAGATACATTTTATTTTGCAGTCTTCCCCTTGAATTTTCTTTTCACTTTATCGACTGTCCGAATGTCTCTCTACCACTGAAGACAGAGGAAAGTATGATCGCCTAGACCTGGAGGTCAAAACACCATTGGTTCAAAGTTACAGGATCCATACCTGACCGTCATGGCTGAACACTGACTTGCGAACACTACATGACAGCCCCGTCTGCCCAGAAAACCTAAGCCAAGTTTATGAAGTGGTGACGCATGTGTATGTGTGTGTATGGCTGTTGTGTGTTTGTCTTCTTATCTTTTCTCAACTGTCCTACACTCACGGTACCCTATTCGACCCCCACCCCTACAACCACACTCCTCTGGACGTTCTGTTCGAGTCTTTACCCAGCCTTAATTCTAGCTTTCTCCCTCATTCTCTCTGTTCTGCAGCCACCCTTCATCGGCATCCTAAACAACATCCTTGGGACGTCTTTTTTTTTATATTAATAACTAATTTTTTGTTTTAATGTACTGCTTCGAGATCTAAAGCAGCAGAAATTCACAGTTTTGTTTCATTTAGTTGCGCAATGATAGAGCCCCAGCACTGACACAGTGGTAAAAAATATATATATATATATATATATATATATATAAAGACTAAAAACACAGAAAGGAGAGAAAAAAATACAATTTCAAATACAAATTCAAAAGGCTTTTGAAATAAACAAAAAAGAAAATCTATAAAAATATTGCAGCTATAACTACAAAGCCTGCCAAGCAAGAGTCAATGCAAGGTCACTGCTGCATATTCGATATGGAGACACCTCCCACCCAAACCCCAATCTGTTTACCCTTCTCCCATCCGGAGGGCATTACAGGAGCCTCCGAAACAACACCCCCCCCCCCCCGAAACCATCTTTTTGTACTGCCTATTTGTTGTCTGTTACACCAGACACACTAAACTTTGCACACTATAATGTACATACACTGTATAACGTATAATACTCTGTATAATTTCTCCGTTTGTATTTACTCTTTCCCGCTGCCATAGTTTCATCTTATTTTCATATGCATTTGCACTACTGTATATACTAAATACATACTGTACATTAGTCATTACGTACTGTATAGTCATATTTACTGACATTTCATATTACCTCTGTACATTAGCATACATTACACGTTGCACTTTACTGTTCTATTTGGCACTTTCTGGTTAGATGCCAAACTGCATTTCATTGTTTTAGTACTTTTACTCTGTGCTGTAACAATAAAGTTGAATCTAATCTAAACTAATCTAATTGTGATTCTTTAAGTATTTACAATTCTGAAATATTGTGAATCTATATTACAATTTTTTGTCATTTCTGGCTAATTCCTAATACTGGACTGTGAACAACTTATTGATACTTTCAGTTGCTATTCCACATCATAAAGTGTTTGATTAGAAAAATAGTGTGGCTTCAATTCTTTTATGGGTTAGACCAGTGATGGTGGGTGGTGATATTGGGTGGGTGGGCTAACAAAATAGTATACACATCTATAGTTCACACTGCAGCAACAGCAACACAACATCTGAGATGCCAAGTTAGAGCTACGACACTATATATACCTTATTATAGCAAGTGCTCTACAACAACACTATAGAGAAGTATAAGAATGGCCTGATGCCAAACACTCATACAGGGGCGCGCGCGCGCGCGCACACACACACACACACACACACTATTTGACTATTTTTCTCTGTGCACATTAGCACATGCCATTTTCAACAAGAACAACATATGCAATAATGATGGGATGATATGCTGCTACATGATAGGACAGAATGCAGAATCATGTAGCCTACAATGTCAGAAAAGTGCTCACCTAAGGATGCACAACAAAACGTGTCCCAATAAATCCTTCAGCTGTTTCCATCACAACTGTTTTGCAACACATTGTGTCAAACATGTCCCGAATAAAACAATTTGGTAAGCACAGCAAAAATAACGGTCATTACAGGAGAGACAATCAGGAAGAAATGGAAACGGATGATCCGCTGTGGCGACCCCTAACGGGAGCAGCCGAAAGTAGTAGTAGTAGTAGACAGGAGAGACAATCAATATGTAGACAGGAAAGCTAAACGTGTCTGATGGTCTTTTAAGAGATCTATAGGCTTGGGCCTACCTTATTTGAAGAGAAGCTCACATCGACGACCTTTCTGGGATGCAAACAGGTTCATCACCATGTCATTGAAGTCCGGTGATTTTTGGATGAAGTACCGCTCAACAGACGGCATAGCCAGGGAGTTCAGCCTATCCTGGAATGATTTGATCCTCTTGGGTGTACTGGAACACCTCTCTGACTCTGCAGATGTCATGAGGGTTGTGACGGCTATGTGTGTTCAGTTCAGTGTTTCAGAAAAAGTGCTCTGAAGATTGTTCTCAGATTGTTCCCTGAGCACAATCACACACTGGCTTACACATTTTCTCATCAGCTTGCACAGCCACAAATGGTGCCTGCGATATTTCATCAGCCAGTTTTTGTCCATAAACAGCTAACATACAATCAAGCAGCTCATTTTGGCTCGTCTTAGACGTGTACTTGGCAGCCCGTGTGTTTGACAGGTGATCAGCTAACTGGCTATCCAAAAAAGAGAACCGGTCAACGAGGTCCAGAAACACGCCCCACTGGAGAGAAGTCGGTGATTCGTCGGACCCCCACAGAGCTAGCTCACGTGCCCCACAAAATGTAATACAGTCCACAATCCGTGATAATGAATGCCTGTTTTTCTTCACCAGCTCGTTGTGTCTCTGCGGCGGCCCTCATAAAGTTGACAGGTGATGTTAAATTTACCCAGCATTGCTAGCTTTACGCTATTTCCAATGTGACTTGTGCTGCATTCATGTTTCCTTATTTTGTCGGATAAATGTTTCAAATCCACAGTTCCTTGTTGGGTCCAAGCCGTGTCCCCCCCCCCCCCCCAAAAAAAACAAAAAAAAGCAAGCATGGGAAACAGAAAAGTGGATTCTTAGCTACACTTGTCGTTAGCCAGTCCTTTCGTTGAAACCAACACAAAACTTGTGATTTTGCCGTTTGTCCTTTTGTGTTATTTGAACGTCGTTTGGACGATCCCCAGTCTCTTCACTTCCCATTTTTCCTCCAACAACATTGAAGAAAATGGATGAGAAAGTAAATAATCCACATCGTTCATGCTAACGCACGCGGCCCCCATTGCCACAATCGCTCACTTTTCTCCCTTCCCACTCTCACACAAGTAGCACTTCCTGTATGTACTGTCTGTGCTGTCATTGGTCAAAAGTCTGTGCCTGTGGGCTGATTGAATTTAGCCCAAATAATCAGCAAATCAAGGGGGCGTGCCGAGACACCTGTCACTCACGTAACACGAAGATGAATGGAATCTGACACAATTGTGTTTGGGCTGTAAATAATTAGCCTATTTAGATGTATTTTGTGTTTTTCTTGTGACTATTTAAGGCTGCTGCTGCTCTTAAATTCCACTGATATTTAAAATAATCTGTTCTAAGGTTTTTTAACAATAATTTTCTCATCTTCATTGTAAAAGATAGGGAGGGCTTACCCCTGTTTATACCAACCGTCTCTGGGTTAGACTATAATTTTCTGAATAATCAGAACATACTAACAGTACAGAGTGGTGATGAGGATCATACTGAGTTGTACTTTAGGGGCTCCACAAGACAAATATTCAACAACAATACGCCTCCATTCCCATATTTTGAATTGACACCTGTGAGACATTCACCGAGTTGAGTTTTGCTTTAGTCACTTTATTAGGGCTCAAATACATTATCTACCAAATATATACTCTACAAACCCCAATTCCAATGAAGTTGGGACATTGTGTAAAACGCGAATACGACAAAATACGACAATGGGGGCCACAAAGACTGTTGAGCAACAGAAGTCGTACATTAAGCAAGAATGGGAAAGAATTCCACCTACAAAGCTTCAACAATTAGTGTTCTCAGTTCCCAAACGCTTATTGAGTGCTGTTAAAAGGAAAGGTGGTGTAATACAGTGGTGAATATGCCCCTGTCCCAGCTTTTTGGAACGTGTTGCAGGCATCAAATTCAAAATGAGTGAATATTTGCACAAAAAAAACAATAAAGTTTATCAGTTTGAACATTTAATATCTTGTCTTTGTAGTGTATTCAATTGAATATAGGTCGAAAAGGGTTTGCAAATCATTGCATTCTGTTTTTATTTACATTTTACACAATGTCCCAACTTCATTGGAATTGGGGTTTGTGTAATAATCTACTATGATTTAAGATCGGGATATTTAACAATCTTCAGCAGCAATAAAGTTTGAAGTAAACTATGCCCACTGTGACAGAGCAACGATTGAAGTTTGGTTGTGTTTCACCAAGCTGCCATACTGTCTGCTTCTCATCAATACACTGGAGTGGTCTGACTCACTTCGTTGTTGATGGGAAAAACAAAGCAGTCAGCTCAGTAAAGGACTTTTCCTAATGTTTCCACTGCACAGACAAACAAGACAATTTGTCAATTAGGCTGAATTGGGAAGCATTGTGTCATGGTGCAAAACTGACAATATTGCATCATAAACCTTCTGCCTCAGTCATTACCAGCTTTACAAAAAAAACAGTTCATGTAACCGAACACCAGCCCTGCTGTTACCCCTGATATTTAGGTAAACATGGACAGATTGGGTTTTATTGGATTACATTACATTAGATTACATCACATTTTTATAAACCCTTGAAGAAATTGTATGGTCATAGCAGCAGAGGATAGGATAGGCCCATGAAAAATAAAGGACAATAAATAAAAATAGAGCCAAAGGAATATGAAAATCATTGCATCTAATATCAAAATGGTTACAGACATTGCAGTATGCAGTATTGTGTCACATTTCAAGAGCAAATGTACACACATCTAGCTGCCTACTGATAATAATTTACTTACATTTAAAAGAAAGATTTAGGGAGTGAAAAGACAAAATGATGTATTTTGTCTCCCAGCACTGGCATGTCTATAGCAACACCATTTGCTCTACTTATATCTGAACAGATTCGAAAATTTCATTTGAGACACAGATTATAATGAATTATAATCTGTTTCAGCATGTAAGACTCATCAAAACATTACTCGTATCCCTCGACTTGACAATATCAAAGCACCACAGAATAAAACAGGAGACGGCAGATGAAATGTGGAAAGTAAAACTCAATCACACCCGAAACGCACGTTTATTCATCAAGGGCAAGAAATCTGGTAAAATTCCTCTCAAGGAGAAATAGTCACTATTAAGATTTAAAAAGGGAGAGCAAGATAAGGGGGAGGTCTGTGGAGATGTAATGGTGTGAGACAGAAAACTGGTTGAAATGAGAGAAAATGATTTGGGAGTGACGAGGCTGTGCAACAATAGCCTCAGTAAGAACAAAGAGAGGACGAAAGACGAGAAGACAATGACAAGGCTGAGATAGGAAAATGAGGCAGACTAAGGGGGATAATTTATTGATAGAGGCATTGGGAGACGGGGAGGAAAGGTGAGAGAGAGGAGAGGTGGGACAGAAAGACTGGAAGGGCAAACAGATGAACAGAGAAAGCGGCATGGAGGAAAGATGTGGCAAATATCGGTATGTTTAACAATACAACCTAAAGCACAGCATCCAAGGAAGACATTCAGATTCAACAGAGGTCTTGGATCCTATTCTTCCCATTGAGCTGGCTCCTCAGGACCTGCCTCACTCTCTGGAGGTATTTGGCTGTAGCTGACCTACTTGCTGCCTCCTCCTGGTTTCCATTTGCGTGTGGAATACCCAGGTACTTGTAACTGTCCCGTATGTCTGTTGTCCTGCCATCTGGTAACTCAACCCCTTCAGTGCTCACCACCTTTCCTCTTTTCGCCACCTTTTGACCACACTTGTCCAGTCCGAATGACATCCCAATGTCGTCGCTGTAGACCCTGGTGAGGTGGATCAGCGAGTCAATGTCTTGCTCATTGCTGGCATCCAGCTTGATGTCATCCATGTATAGCAGGTGGCTGATGGTAACTCCACTTCTGATCCTGTAACCATATCCACTCTTTGTGATGATCTGATTGAGGGGGTTCAGGCCTATGCAGAACAGCGGTGGGGACAGTGCATCACCTTGGTATATGCCACATCTGTGTTTGATTCCATACCTCTTGCCTGACAAGTTTTGTTCTAGCCTGATAAATGATAACAGACTTTGACAATGTTTTGGTGTGAACACAGCGTGAGATATAAAAAACTAAAGATACCCCGTACACAGCAGTGCTTCTCTCCTGGGCGCCAGCTGGTGCAGGGTAAAGCAAAAAATAATAATCTAGCACACGCCAGGATACTAGAATTGAAACTATTGATTTTATTAATGGATTACATTAAAATAAAAGGAGTGAACTACTTGTTTCAAAACTTATAGTTCACTCCTTTCATTTTAATGTAATCCATTAATAAAATAGTGTCAATCTTTGTATCCCGGTATGCGCCGGATAAATATTTTTGGTTTACAGTTAGACATCATTAGCTAACGCCCTTAGATATATACATGTATACACCTGTCTGTTCCTGGTGTCTTGGATGCTTAGCAGGCTCATAATTATAAGGCTTTGGTCTGTCATATGCATCTGAATAAACATTTACAACCTCTTCAGTGTCAAAGCTACTGCTGAGATCCATTAATTTCTTATTGTTCAACTTGACCACTCTCCCCTATATACACGTCACTCCCAGTTTGACCTTTTCAGATTCGGAAGTAAAATTCTGTAATAAAAGCTACTCTAAAAGTCACTGTAGTATATAAGTATATTTTTATGAAAATCTAGTTCCTACATCATTTTCCTACACATTGATTCACTGGGGCGTCCAACCTGCGAACCGCTCTTTAAGCTCCGTCGGATAGTCTCTTCTGGTTTGCGCATTTATATGAAGGTTAATCTTTCCGCTCAAGCCATCAGTCAGATTGCTTTCCAAATTATTTATCTGCATGTATATATAGTGACTGAGTTAGCAGTATCACCATGAACCAATTAAGATATGCTACAATGAATCATCTACTACTACTTCCTGCTGCTTCCGTTAGGAGTCGCCACAGCGGATCATCTGTTTCCATCTCTTCCTGTCCTCTGCGTCTTCCTCTGTCACGCCAGCCACCTGCATGTCCTCCCTCACCACATCCATAAACCTCCTCTTTGGCCTTTCTCTTGTGCTCTTCCCTGGCAGCTCCATATTCAGCATCCTTCTCCCAATATACCCAGCATCTCTCCTCCACACGTGTCCAAACCATCTCAACCTTGCCTCTCTTACTTTGTCTCCAAACCGTCCAACCTGAGCTGTCCCTCTAATATACTCGTTTCTAATCCTGTCCTCCTCCGTCATTCCCAGTGAAAATCTTAACATCTTCAACTCTGCCACCTCCAGCTCCGCCTCCTGTCTTTTCGTCAGTGCCACCGTCTCCAAACCATATAACATGAATCAACATGTTTATATGTAAACAAAAAAAGCTTTTAAGATAGTTTTGATCTCTTTTATTCTAGGGATAACAACCATCTGATGGTTGATCTTGACTGGAGGCAACACAAAGTAATTCAAGGGAGCCACCTAACACTGCATTGTCTGCTGTGAAACACACATGACACGATCACAAACCATTGTTACAAATCATGTCAAACTTTTCAACCATTCAGTTGGTCGATTATAGTGCAGCATAGAAGTCAGACTAACAGGATGGGCATCCGTCACCCTAACATCCAATAGGCTAATTGAACAGACAGAATTGCACCACCTGACTCAGAGGTAAACGGGGTTACATGCCTGCCAAACGCAGACAAAGCTCATACAATAAGGACGTGATTACCTACAGCTGTGCATATGCAGCAAAGTAAACTGGCTGTCTGGTCTGGTGAATTCAAAGATGTGATACCCTCTATCTGTGTGAACGAGGGGTGCTGTCGGGTAGGCACACACATCAACAGGGTTGATCCCAGTGACAACTCTGTCTTGCTTTGTCTGCATTCAGGAAAAGGCAGTATGTGGGAAATCCAACCCTTTGGCATCTTCATTATATATGCCTCATTACACTAGCTAATAACCTTAAAATCTGTTTCCTGAATCTGCATTTATTCTCTTATGAATGACTTTGAAACACTGTTTCAACAATGAGTCAACAATGAATCAACAATGATTGAATGACTGTTTCAATGATTGAAACAATCAATGTTTTAATCACTGAAACACTATTAGGCATCATTTTGAATTTCACATAGTAGGGCAGCATGGCTCAGGTAGTACAGCGGGTCGTCCAGTAATCAGAAGGTTCCTGGTTAAATCCCTGGCTCCTCCAGAGAGTGTGCCGAAGTGTCCTTGAGCAAGACACTGAACCCCCAATTGCTCCTGATGAGCAGGTTGACATCTTGCAATGGCAGGCTCTGCCATCAGTGTATGAGTGTGAGGCATACACTGTAAAGTGTTTTGAGTGGTCGGTAGACTAGAAAAGTGCAGAATTGTACTTAAGGGATTTGTTCCCTATCCGATGCAAGGGTCTAAGGACAGGATGTTGTGTTGCTGTAAAGACCCTTGAGGCAAATTTGTAATTTGTGATATTGGGCTATACAAATAAAATTGAATTGACTACTGATTACACTGGATCTGTTTCCGAGCTTAGTCAACTGAATAACTCAAATGGTTGGTGAGTTATTTTACATT
Source organism: Lampris incognitus (assembly GCF_029633865.1). Lineage (NCBI taxonomy): Eukaryota > Metazoa > Chordata > Actinopteri > Lampriformes > Lampridae > Lampris > Lampris incognitus. Next base: position 29,354,403 of record NC_079227.1, on the reverse strand, counting down.
TAGCTTTGCTGAACTTTGTTTCAGCTTCCCTCCCTTAATTCTTTTTTATCTTGTCTGGGAAGACTGCAGATATTTGATTTGAAGTATAATGATAACAACGTCCTGCCTCTTCAGCATAATCCACCTCAAGCATTCCATAAAATGTGGGGGAAACTCAAAAAAGATAATGTCTGTGAAACACTAGAGGGCTTCAGTATCACAGCTGCTGCATGTTTTTAATGTTCAACTAGGCTATTTTTAAAGTGACGGTCCCTGCTATGAAAGGAAACACCTGTGATTAACCTTTTTGCTATCTTGGTTCCACAGCCAGGCAGCCATTAGAGCAGCAGGTTATAGCACCAATAATTACTAATTAGAGACATCCTGCCGGCTTGTTTTTAACCTGCCACTTTGCACAAAAACTTTTGTACAAGCAACCTTAAAGACTTTACTCACTCAGCTAGGGTTTAAGTTGCGGGGGAGACCTGGGGCCAGATGTACTGTGCATGGATCCGATGCGTAAAAAAAGTGGGTCAGAATTATTGTCTATGTAATCTTGTAAGGCAGATGTGCAAGCTTAGCATGGCACATCTATGCATCAACAGAATGAAAGATCCCCAATTGTATCCCTGGTATACAAGGCTGCCAACAGAGCTACCCGTCTTCTGCATTTGGCTACTGCAGGACTGCTTTGCTCAATCGTCCCTGGAGAGACCAGTTCATTGGTCCACTATGCTGGAATAACCTTCCTATTCCTGTCAAGAGAGCCAAATCATTCTGGTGGGACCAGAAAAATGTGGCCTTTGAGAAATAATTCATGCATCCTCTAACCCAATGAGACCCAGTTCACCTAATGACTCTCTTGTAAATTTGCTCCAGGATGCATTTTGTCCTAAAAAAACCAACTTTATCTATATTTTAACTTTCTTCGCTGTTATACATGCTCATTTAGGGCATTACGACTCTCAGCCCTGCTTCACTTACTGTTGGTTACCTGTCATCTTGCTGATCTAAGAAGTTGAATTAAGTTTCAAGAGTTGCCCTAATTGTAAGTTTAAGAATCCACGTATGAAATTACTTTTGCACAGGCAGGAAGAGTTCACATTCTTCAGCTATAAAATATGCAAAATTTCTCTTTGCATTGCCCCAGTGAACAAAATTCACCAAGTCAGAAAGAAAAAAAAACTACATAGCAAATATGGGTATGAAGAAAAATACTTTCGGCTGTATTTCATCACCATCTACCAAAACTCAATGTGGCTTGGACTGTGAGCTAAATGCTAATATCCTCTACTTCTTCTATAAAGCCTGTTGTGTATCAATGCAGACATATCAGATGCAGCCCAAGTCCTTTGTTACAGCCATGATAAATGAAAAAGAAATCTGCAACTATCTGTGGTTCAGAGATACATAACATGAAGAAGTCCAATATGACCAAAAAAAAAAAACCCACTCTTTTGAAGAAAGCCAAGGTAGTAAATTGCCATTTACTGAAAAACCACATGAATTTCGCATGTGAAATTAAACATGTGAAAACGTGTTAAATTTCACATGTGAAATATGTGGCACACATGTGAAACATAAGAAAGAACATGGGAAACATGTGGTGCTGGAACATGTCCATGGTGTAATGTGTGGAACCCATGTAAATTCCCATGTGAAACCCACATGAATTCCCATGCAAAGCCTGTGGGATTACATGTGAAACCCATGTAAATTCCCATTTGAGACCCATGTGAATACTCATATGAAACCAACATTAATTCCCGTGTGAAACCGATGGGGTTGCACGTGAAACCCATCAAAATCCTCAATTTCACAATGTGATCAACAACATATGTTAAACCCATATACAATCCATGTGCACCCCATGGGAACCTGTAACTTCATGTGAATCCTTACATGCACCTCCAAGCGGGTGTGTGTACAAGAAGTGTGGAGAAGTATAGAGAAGGCCAGAAGGAGTTACGTTGTGTCTCTGTGGATTTAGAGAAGGCATATGACAGTGTGCCGAGAGAGGAGGTGCGGTATTGTATGTGAAAGTCGGGAGTGGCAGAGAAGTATGTAAGAGTGGTGCGGGACATGTATGAGGGCAGTGTGACAGGATATTATAATTCATTCAAATAAATGCTCTTCCCTTTTGAATGATTTGGAAAGAAAATTATGAAATTTAAGTTCATCCCAACAAAGTTTAATACGGTGATCTAGAAAACATAATTTAAGATTTAGGAATCAATTTGGTCGAGAAAAGAGTACTCTTGACCAAAATAACACAATCAGTATTTGTGATACATTTTCTTCAAGGGGTGAATTTATCTCATCAATATGGACACAGTTGTCCTTCTAAAAGGACATTTACATCATTAGATTATAATGCGTCTCTTCTTGACTTGGGTCCAATGGGGGGGGGGGAAACATCATTATTTAGTAAGCATCCTACATTTTATGTCTTGTAAATACTTTTTAGTTAAGTAATTGGGACTCATTTGGTGACAGTGAAATATGTAGATTTATTTTGGAATGTTTTCTAAAACCACGAGACGCCGACAGGAAAAGTCCATTGAGAAAACAAGTGTCTCTGCAGAATTATCTAACAAAGCGATATGTGAGCAGATGCATAATTCAAGCACGACTCCTCTACATAAATGCTAATGATGCTGGCATGGTGCAGAAAAGACACTGGGAGAGAGGTAATAGTGGATAAACAGTATTTTCAGGAATACATGGCAGTATGTTGTGATTAATAAGCATCAGTAAAATATAACTATATGACAGCTGCAGTGGAGTTGTTACAGTTACACGGGTCTTATGTATTTTCGTATGCATGTTTGAGCTGCTGGGATAGGCTCCAGCATCCCCGCGACCCTGAGGGCAGGATAAGCAGTTCGGATAATGGACGGATGTTTGAGCTGCTCGTGTAGTTTCTTGTCTGCCCAATCTGAACACTGTTAATTTTGGGCATTGCTTGTACCCATGTGTGTAAAACCCTTGTCGTGGGCTATTTTTTGGAACATTAGTCATCGGGTCCCCCCCCCTTTTTCTCCCCAATTGTACCCGGCCAATTACCCTACTCTTCCAAGCCGTCCCGGTCGCTGCCCCCCCTCCCCCCTGCTGATTTGAGGAGGGCTGCAGACTAACACATGCCTCCTCCGATACATGTGGAGTCGCCAGCCGCTTCTTTTCACCTGACAGTGAGGAGTTTCGCCAGGGGGACGTAGCGTATAGGAGGGTCACGCTATTCCCCCCAGTTCCCCCTTCACCCCAACAGGCGCCCCGACCGACCAGAGGAGGCGCTAGTGCAGCGACCAGGACACATACCCACATCCGGCTTCCCACCCGCAGACACGGCCAATTGTGTGTGTAGGGACGCCCGACCAAGCCGGAGGTAACACGGGGATTCGACCCGGCGATCCCTGTGTTGGTAGGCAATGGAATAGACCGCCACGCCACCCGGACACATTAAAAAGAATTCTAACATGGCTGCAGCAGGTAATCTGCCTTGTAATCAGGTCAACATCCTTGAAATGTTCAATAACAAGCTTTTAAAAAGGTGTCACCTTAATAGCAGGGTGTTAAAGGTGATAGCAGAACTAGTCAAGGACGTACCAAACGGAGGGCGCCGCAGTTTAATTTCTACTGCCTCGGTTTCATGGTGCTGAGATAAAACAAAGAAAAGGCCATTATCATTTTAGCAGTCTTTAAAGTAATTCAAAAGTCTGTGTGTTAGGTCTCATTACAGGTCTCATTATAGATGAAAACTAGCCTGTGGCTAATTCTGACATTTGTTACCAATGTTGATCAATGTATACGGTCCCTCTGTTAAATAAATAACACTGTGCTGTTGCTCTGGCGTGCACCCGGCTGCCACTTCATCCTCCCTGCTTTGCTGCTGCACACACACACACACACACACACACACACACACACACACACGTCACAGTGTGTGCTCTGTGAACAGATCATAAAATGGATCTATTGATCACTCTCATGCACGTTCCTAATGTGCTCTCGAAAATCAAAACTAAAGTGAAACATAAAATTCTTCGCTTTGCTCAAAACTGTCATGTGTTAGTTACCATGGTAACAGTGTTGGTGGAGAATAGTGGACACTTCTAAAAGACACGGAGGTGTGCAAAACATTATATCACCACATTGTGCCGTTCAACAAGTTTCCAGTGGAAACTGTGGTCAGTCTGATATGGTCAACTGATGGATCAATAACCCACCCGTAGGTTCTGACATGTCTACTGCAGGATATCTGCTCCTGCAGTGTTTCTATGATCAACTCACTGACAGAGAGACAGCCCCTATCAGCCAATCACTGAGCATAGAGAGTAAGCCCAACCATGAGACACGCAACGAGGTCAACACCGCCGTTTCTCTTCGCTTTAGAGTTTTCACATTCCCTTAGTAAAAGCTGGTCTGAGCAGCTCTGTGAATAGGCTTTAAGAGGGCGGTCTTAGTGAGGACCTTTTTGTGCTAGTTAGGACAACTCTGTTGAAGAGATAAGATAAAATGCTTTGTGAATACGGGCCTTGGTCTCTACAAATATTGGGAAAAGTTGAAACTCATGGAGCTTGAGAATATATATATATATATAAAATCCAGTGAGTCAAGTAAATTCTTTATGAGACAGTTTCATGGCCAATTCATGTCTACTGTTCAAGGTAGATATATCAGGCTTGCAAATAATAAAATATTTCTCTGCTAAGCATAGGTTACATCTTTTGTTTTGTTTGTTTGTTTGGTTTTTGCAAGCCTGGCATGTCTACCTTGAACAGTAGAAATGAATTGGCCACCAGCTGCAGACACAGAAAAATATCTGCTTTGCAATTACAAATAAGCCAACGTCTTTATTATTCTAACCCCCCCCCCCATTGGATGATATACATGCGATGGCCGTTATTGGATGTGGTATTTTTATGTTTTGCCTGTCTGCTCTTTCGGCTGTGCTCTGCACCCACTCCACTAACTGATGTACGTAAAGCACCCCATTGGACGTTATTTTATTTTGTTTTATTTTAAAAGTATGCTATTCCAACAGTCCCCCGGCCCTTTAAGCCCTTTCTTTTTCAAATCGAGCCCCAGGCCCTCCCTCACTGGTTGTAAAGTCCCTGATATTACCAGTGTTCCCCTCCACGTACATATGTGAGTCATCGTTTGCTTCAGTGAACCTGATCGAGAACAAGGGAAGAAACAGACTCCCCCATGCACAGCTTGGCCGTTGCCTCAGGACTGACACAGCAGACTACAGGACCACCATCAGAAGGACTGCCTTGTCCCATCGCTCTCACTTCTCTCACTGATTGGTGAATAAACATCCATTTATTTTTTGTCCATTTGTCCACAATTAAATGGTGGATTTTGGACTTATTTTGTTTCAAGAGCGCATGTTTTGTGTGTGTGTGTGTGTGTGTGTGTGTGTGTGTGTGTGTGTGTGTGTGTGTATGACCCTCAACACAGGCTTTAAGAATCCCAGACCTAAATTATTAATACTACGACCACCATCACTACTACTGCTAGTAGTAGATATTATCCTTTATATCCAAATATATACCCAAAGGAGAGACTGTGCAGAGGCTGACCAAGAGAACTTTTCTTTCTACCAACTCAATTGGTATCATTTAATTTTCTTCTTTTTCTTTCGGCTGCCCCCGTTAGGGGTCGCCACAGTGGATCAACCGTTCCATTGCTTCCTGTCCTCTGCATCTCCCTCTGTCACACCAGCCACCTGCATGTGGAGGACATGCTCACCACATCCATAAACCTCCTCTTTGGCCTACCTCTTTTCCTCTTCCCTGGCAGCTCCATATTCAGCATCCTTCTCCCAATATACACAGCATCTCTCCTCCACACATGTCCAAAACGTCTCAATCTCGCCGCTCTTGCTTTGTCTCCAAACCGTCCAACCTGAGCTGTCCCTCTAATATAATCATTCCTAATCATGTTCTTCATCACTTCCAGTGAAAATCTTAGCATCTTCAACTCTGCCTCCTGTCTTTTCATCAGTGCCACTGTCTCCAAACCATATAACATAGCTGGTCTCACAACCATCTTGTAAACCTTCCCTTTAACTCTTGCTGGTGCCCTTCTGTCACAAATCACTCCTGACACTCTTCTCCACCCACTCCACCCTGCCTGCACTCTCTTCTTCACCTCTCTACTACACTCCCTGTTACTTTGGACAGTTGACCCAAAGTATTTAAACTCATCCACCTTCATCACCTCCACTCCTTGCATCCTCACCAGTCCACCGTCCTCCCTCTCATTCATGCATAGGTATTCCATCTTGCTCCTACTGACTTTCATTCCTATTCTCTCCAGTGCATACCTCCACCTCTCCAGGCTCTCCTCAACCTGCACCCTACCCTCGCAACAGATCACAGTGTCATCCGCAAACATCATAGTCCACGGAGACTCCTGCCTTATCTCGTCCATCAACCTGTCCATCACCATTGCAAACAAGAAAGGGCTCAGAGCCGATCCTTGATGTAATCCCACCTCCACCTTGAACCCATCTGTCATTCCAACCACACACCTCACCACTATCACACTTCCCTCATACATATCCTGAACCACTCCTACATACTTCTCTGCAACTCCCGACTTCCTGATACAACACCACACCTCCTCTCTCGGTACCCTGTCATATGCTTTCTCTAAATCCACAAAGACACAATGTACCTCCTTCTGACCTCCTCTATACTTCTCCATCAACATTCTCAAAGCAAACATCACATCTGTGATACTCTTTCATGGCATGAAACCATACTGCTGCTCGCTAATCGTCACCTCTCCTCTTAACCTAGCTTCTATTACTCTTTCCCATATCTTCATGCTGTGTCTGGTCAGTGATTCTCTCATTTAACATCATTGCTAAATATGAATATATATATATATGTGATAATAATAAAAACGACAAAGCCCTTTCCTGTTCACTACATAATGCTCTGGATTAAGGACTAAATGTTCAAGAGTTATGATATAAATTATCAGGTGTTACTGCATGTAAACATTAGCTTCACCTCTGGTAAAACCTCTTACTTCATATAACCGCATTGGCATCATCAGAACAGCCCACAATGTGTCCTTGTCTCATAAATCATCCAAAATATCTTCACAGTCCATCCTTTCACTAATTGATTTTTTTGGAGCCACTTCCTCCCCCCCTTTTCTCCCCCATTGCATCTGGCCAATTACCCCACTCCTCTGAGCCGCCCCGGTCGCTGCTCTACCCCCTCTACTGATCCAGGGAGGGCTGCAGACTACCACATGCCTCCTCCGATACATGTGGAGTCGCCAGCCGCTTCTTTTCACCTGACAGTGAGGCATTTCACCAGGGGGACGTAGCGCAGGGGAGGATCACGCTATTCCCCCCAGTTCCCCCTCCCCCCTGAACAGGCGCCCAACCAGAGGAGGCGCTAGTGCAGCGACCAGGACACACACCCATATCCAGGGTCCCACCCGCAGATACAGCCAATTGTGTCTGTAGGGATGCCCGACCAAGCCGGAGGTAACATGGGGGATTCAAACCGGCGATCCCCGTGTTGGTAGGCAACAGAATAGACCGCCACACCACCCAGATGCCCTGGAGCCACATTTCTATGTAACATATTCTGCTTAATTAACGGCGATGGGAAACTGTCATGAATGTTCCCTTATGTAGGCCAAACCATCCCTGGGCAAAAGAAAACATGCTTCAGGACAGGAGAAGAAAATGAGTGGAAAAGATGAATCAGGGCGGCCATGATCAAACGTGTCCGGTGGCTGGCAGACCTCAGCCTGTCCGCCTCAAGTCACCCACACTTGCGCACACAGTACACATGCATGGCGAGTAAACAGGGCCAAATATGCCCGAATAAATATGGCTTGCCAGGGCAAAATAGACCGTGTCAACCACAGGAAAAAAACCGCCTGTCTGTTGATGGCCAAAACAAGCACGCTGCTAAAATAGCCAATAATACTTGAGTGTTTCAGCATTTTAATTGAAAATTAGGCAGATGTGTGCGTAACTAGCTCCAGAGTGTGTAAATATCTTATATTCCTGAGATGTTGATGTCACACTGCATCTGTTCTACGTGATGCTGTGATTGGGGATTTTTTTTTTAATTTTGAGATATTTTATTGATCCCCGCAGGGAAATGACACTCTGCATTTATCCCATCTTAGCTGTGTAGGTATAGGGGCTGTGGGCAGCCACCGTGCAGCGCCCGGGGACCAACTCCAGTTCGTCTTGCCATGCCTCGGTCAGGGGCACAGACAGGAGCATTAACCCTAACATGCATGTCTTTTTGATGGTGGGGGAAACCGGAGCACCCGGAGAAAACCCACCGCAGACACGGGGAGAACATGCAAACTCCACACAGATGACCCCTAAGGTTGAACAGCTGCGGGGTTCGAACCCAGGACTTTCTTGCTGTGAGACGACAGCGCTAACCACTGGGCCACCGTGCCGCCCGAGATAGAGTACACACCAGTACCTTGGAATGGCTTCCTTCATTTCCAGCCATCCCAGTCTTCCAATATCAATATGAGTGACTTTTGTAACGGGTACATGGGCATCTCCTTTCTTTTTGTATCAACAGGAAACAGTGTATGTAATCACAGAGCTCTGTCTGGTTCTGACTTTAATGAAAGCCTTTTGGAGCCCGTCAAAGAAAGTGACGAGCTCCAGAGCCTGGTCTGAGCACAACTCATCAGTAATGGGATCTGAGCACAGTGACACAAAATATGACAAATCTTCATCAGTGCTATTCCAGATGGAGCGGCATACAAAGCCGTATAACAGACTGCACAGACAGACCTATCAAGTATCATCCTGACGGCAATCATATGCTAATCAGCAACGCAGCTGTATGATCATTAAAAGCGTCTCCCGGTTACATAAATAATGACAAAGATGGGTTATGAGTTCGGCTGGCTGTTTTATTCTGATGGCACACAAGTTGAAAAAGCGCCCTGTATACTGGTTTGTGACTTTATTCAAACACTATGCAGAAACACTTCATCCATAAGCCTACTCTAAACTTGGACGTGATTCAGTAATGTAATTCTGTTGTTGTTTGGATCCTTGTGTATGACGTACGACTTATTATTGTGCATGTCCGGCTACCTAACTCACTACACAGCAGGACTATGATAGACCAGCGATGCAACTCATTAATTCCACGGCGTTGCATCAAGAGTCCACTGTGACCATGTGGGGAAAAGTAACGCTGCCTGTTCGTGGATTTTTTTTTCTCCCAGGCTCAGCAGGAGCTGGTGAGAAAGCAGGAGGACCCTCCATAATCAGAGAATGGAGGTACGGTGGGGAGATGTTTGGGGAGGAATTTTGAAGATATTTACCAGTTCTTGTTAAATCAGAGTGAAGGCAAATTTGACTCCATTGAGTATAAACATCATACACCTAGGAAAGATATTGCTGCCTTGGATCCCCCTCCCCTCCTTTTTCTCCCCAGTCGTACTTGGCCAATTACCCCACTCTTCCGAGCCATCCCGGTCGCTGCTCCACCCCCTCTGTCGACCACGGAGGACTGCAGACTACCACACGCCTCCTCTGATACATGTGGAGTCACCGGCCGCTTCTTTTCACCTGACAGTGAGGAGTTTCACCAGGGGGACATAGCACGTGGGAGGATCACACTATTCCCCCCAGTCCCCCCTCCCCCTCGAACAGGCACCCTGACTGACAAGAGGAGGCGCTAGTGCAGTGACCTTGGACACATACCCACATCTGGCTTCCCACCCACAGACACTGCCAATTGTGTCTGTAGAGACGCCCAACCAAGCTGGAGGTAACACGGGGAATCAAACTGGCGATCTCCATTGGATCTTTGTTTACTGCTTGCAAAAAGAGTTACATCACTCTCTCGGAAGAAGACCAGGAAACCAAAATTCATTAGATTAAATTAGATTAAAGAACTGTCCGTAACTTTACCTCTGGAAAAGATGACTTACATTATTAAAGGTAAATAATCCCTCTTCCAAAACATCTGGGGTCCTTTTACACAACACATGGAGAATGTGGCTCAAAGTAATGTGATGGATGTGGCAGACGAGGTATAGATGTAAGTGGTGCTCCACGGCTGCTGGGACTCGCTCCTCTAAGTACTTGCTTGTTCTGTCCCACGTGAACGATGTCTTTGAGCTTGATAATGACGTACAAATAATGAAAGGATGACATGCATATAACAACGGGGGAACCCTTGTGAAAAGCAGAGAAACTCATTTGATTTTTATTTATTCTAATTATTTTATTTTACTTATCATTTATATTTTTCATATGTGTTTTTTTTAATTGTTCCTTGCATTCTGTTATTATCTTCCAAATGTCTGACATGTAAGGGAAGGCCCTAATTTTAATGTTGGACAATAATCTATTTGCCTTTTGATATCTCTCTTGCTGGACGACAACTCATTTGATTCTCTGTTGTTGGAAGTAATTTAATAATATTAATAAAGATACTGCTGGAAAAAAATGTGACTGCATTGATGAGTTGCATATGAAGGCTCTCCATCAAGTGTATTTACCTTGCAAAAGGACTTTAAAGTGCCCCGCTTTCATTCTCCTCCCAACCGTGATGGAGGAGAAGGTTTGTGAGGGTGCAGGTCTGCTCCTCCTTGTCCACATCCACCACAGACAGGAGCACCACTTTCCAGCCTCAGGAGTATTGTGCAAGAGTTGGTGGTCTTCCACTGGGGAACACAAAATACTTTTAGAATTTAACACAATAAACAATCTGACAACATACAGCAGAATAACAAGAAAGGCCACAGAGGTTTTTTTTTTTCTCTTTCCTTTTTTTTGAATTGAGTCAGAAAAGTGCTGGCAGTGCGCTCGGAGGCACTTGGATGAATTGCCTCGATGGAAAAAGTGTCGAATGTGGCTTTAGTTACGTTTCATAAAGCCTCGGCCTTTGATATCCTGTCTGACAGCAGCCCAACAGCCCTCCCCGTCGCCACACATCCTTCAAATTCGGGTGGCGGATCATTAATCTGACTAAGTGGAAGACACAGATAAGTCCACAGTTACACGTTACCTATATGTAGAGGCCATTAAATAAACATGTAGTCAGTCTGGTCTCGAAAAAAGATACTGGCAACTGGTTATTATCACATGCTGTATGTATTATGTAAGCATTAGGGATGCACATTTTTCTTTTTTAACCGATAAAATTACACAGTAACCTCTGGCCCAGCAGGATGGCTGTGGGCCTATCCAAAAAATACACTAATTGACCGCTTGGCTGTCCTTGAGTTACCAACTGCGGTCGGGCGCCTGGAGAAACATTTCCATCTTTTCTTGCACACGTATCATGTGCCTGGACACATGCAATCAATACTTAGGCGGCTTGATTACAATTTCCTTAACATAAGAAGATAATTAAACATAATTAACTAAGCTATGGCTCATTGCTATTAGTATTTACACTTAAACTATGCTGCATCAATGGTTGGTGGAGACTAAAATGAGAGAGGTTTCGGTCTTATTTGCTACGGTGGTAGTAATGCCCGCCTTGGCCTGCAGCTGTCAAGCTTCTCGAGGTCGGAGTGCTGATCTAAGATCGATCTCACAGTCTAACTCATAAAGACTAAGGACAGCATATGAAAGAGGAAACCTTGACCGCCCCCCCCCCCTTGGGAAGGAAGATGATAAGGGCAAAATTATGGGCAGGGAGTAAAGGCTAGAGAAGGCCAAGCCTTCCCTAAATTAAAATAAGGCTACAAAACAGCCTACTGCATATTAGAATAGAAGAGAATACTCTTCATTAGTCATTTTGTACATACACACAAATGACATTTTGTACATGCATACAAATGAAATGTACTCTCTGCATTTAAGCCATCCTAGCTGTGTAGCTAGGAGCAGTGGGCAGCCGCCGTGCAGCACCTGGGGACCAACTCCAGTTATTTCTCCCTATTGCCTTGCTCAGGGGCACAGGCAGGAGTATTAACCCTAACATGCATGTCTTTTTTGATGGTAGGAGGAAACCGCAGCACCCGGAGGAAACCCACCGCAGACATGGGGAGAACTTGCAAACTCCACACAGAAAGGACCTAGGACGGCCTGGGGTTCAAACCCAGGACCTTCTTGCTGTGAGGCAACAGAGCTAACCACTGGGCCCCCGTGCCGCCCCCAATAACATCGCTTTAAGAAAATGAATTTAATTTGTGCTTGTTTGAACATTTCAGTGCATGACATATTTAGATAGTCCAAGGAATTTTTCAAGCGTCTGTGTCTCTCCTAATAATAATAATAATAAAAAACTTCATTTATAGCCTGTGTCGCGGTGACATTCTGACATTCTTAGTCCTCGGCTGCATTAATGTGACCCAATTTGATTTATCCGAGTACTTTTATAAGTACTCTGATTTGACCACTTGTGTTGAGCCAGCAACTCAAGCATTTCATCATGAGAATAAGCGTAAAAATATGTGCCAAATAAACTTGAAACTTGTTTCAGTGAAGCTGCAGTGCCACCATCTGGAGGACGGTAGGTTTACAAGAGTGGTGTCTGCTACTGCAAGCGTCCATCCATCCATCCATCCATTATCCGAACCGCTTATCCTGCTCTCAGGGTGGTGGGGATGCTGGAGCCTATCCCAGCAGTCATTGGGCAACAGGCGGGGAGACACCCTGGACAGGCCGCCAGACTATTACACAGGGCCGGCCGGCACACACACACACACACACACACACACACACACACACACACACACACACACACACACACACACACACACACACATTCACCCCTAGGGACAATTTAGTACGGCCGGTTCACCTGACCTGCATGTCTTTGGACTGTGGGAGGAAACCGGAGCCCCCTGGAGGAAACCCATGCAGACACGCAAACTCCACACAGAGGACGACCCCCAAGGTTGGACTACCGCGGGGCTCGAACCCAGGACCTTCTTGCTGTGAGGCGACCGCACTAACCACTGCGCCACCGTGCCGCTACTACAAGCATCATCCAAGAAAATAAAGACAAGGAACACTGCAGACGAATAAAAATACTGCAGATATAAATGACATTTTGTGATTGACACCTAAATATTTTCTAGAAATTCCTTTCAAATTGCCTGAGCTGCCCCTCAATCAAATATCTACAGTTATTCACAAAGCATTGTTTTCATTAGGCTAGCCATCCGAGTTCACCAAGCGCTATTTTGGGAACGAGCGGTTATTTGTACAAGCAAAATGGATGTGCGGGCATTTCTCAAGGCACAAGATAAGATGTGAACTGCAAACTTGGACCACGATGCAGCCACAACACTGCAGCCGTGCACGGCGAATATCCACGCTCTTGTGGCGCTACTAACAGCGAGGCGAGAGGGAGGTAACCACGGCAACGGGCCTGTTGCCCGGTTTATCATGCAAAGTCATACAGCAAGTTGGCCATAATGCAGCCTATTCATATATGTCAGATTATCAAATCTTTGTTTTGCGTTATTGTGCAGCGTGATTGGTATTATTGTTGTTTGTGGCAGGGGACGGCTTCGTTACAAACATGTAACTCCACGCTGCTTGTAACTGTTCTGTAAGGTGTCCTTGAGTGGTCCGAAAGGTACCCACAAATAAAATGTATTATTATTATTATCATCATTCATCCATTATCCAAGCCGCTTATCCCAACCGGGGTTGTGGGGATGCTGGAGCCTACACCAGTAGTCATTGAGCGGCATTATTATTATCCACCCATCCATCCATTATCCAAACCGCTCATCCTGCTCTCAGGGCTGTGGGGATGCCGGAGTCTATCCCAAGAGTCATTGGGCGGCAGACGGGGCTGCTTTATGTGTGTGAATGGATATATATATATATATATATATATATATATATATATATATATATATATATATATATATATATATATATATACACACACTCACTGGCCACTTTATTAGGTACACCTTGCTGGTACCGAGTTGGACCCCCTTTTGCCTTCAGAACTGCCTTAATCCTTCGTGGCATAGATTCAACAAGGTACTGGAAACATTCCTCAGAGAGTTTGGTCCATATTGACATGATAGCATCACGCAGTTGCTGCAGATTTGTCGGCTGCACATCCATGATGCAAATCTCCCGGTCCACCACATCCCAAAGGTGCTCTATTGGATTGAGATCTGGTGACTGTGGAGGCCATTTGAGTACAGTGAACTCATTGTCATGTTCAAGAAACCAGTCTGAGATGATTCGAGCTTTATGACATGGAGCGTTATCCTGCTGGAAGTAGCCATCAGAAGATGGGAACACTGGTCATAAAGGGATGGACATGCTCAGCAACAATACTCGGGTAGGCTGTGGCGTTGACACGATGCTCAATTGGTACTAAGGGGCCCAAAGTGTGCCAAGAAAATATCCCCCACACCATTACACCACCACCACCAGCCTGAACCGTTGATATAAGGCAGGATGGATCCATGCTTTCATGTTGTTGACGCCAAATTCTGTCCCTACCATCCGAATGTCGCAGCAGAAATCGAGACTCATCAGACCAGGCAACGTTTTTCCAATCCTCTATTGTCCAATTTTGGTGAGCCTGTGCGAATTGTAGCCTCAGTTTCCTGTTCTTAGCTGACAGGAGTGGCACCCGGTGTGTGTGGTCTTCTGCTGCTGTAGCCCATCTGCCTCAAGGTTCGACGTGTTGTGCGTTCAGAGATGCTCTTCTGCATACCTCAGTTGTAATGAGTGGTTATTTGAGTTACTGTTGCCTTTCTATCAGCTCGAACCAGTCTGGCCATTCTCCTCTGACCTCTGGCATCAACAAGGCATTTTCGCCCACAGAACTGCCGCTCACTGGATATTTTCTCTTTTTCGGACCATTCTCTGTAAACCCTAGAGATGGTTGTGCGTGAAAATCCCAGTAGATCAGCAGTTTCTGAAATACTCAGACCAGCCCGTCTGGCACCAACAACCATGCCACGTTCAAAGTCACTTAAATCACCTTTCTTCCCCATTCTGATGCTCGGTTTGAACTGCAGCAGATCGTCTTGACCATGTCTACATGCCTAAATGCATTGAGTTGCTGCCATGTGATTGGCTGATTAGAAATTTGCGTTAACGAGCAGTTGGACAGGTGTGCCTAATAAAGTGGCCGGTGAGTGTATATATATATATATATATATATATATATATATATATATATATATTATACATACACACATACACACACATACACACATACATACACATACACACATTATATATACATATTATATATATTACACACACATACACACACACATTATATATACATATTATATATATTACACACACACACATTATGTATACATATACCGATCCCAAGAGTCATTGGGCGGCAGGCGGGGAGACACCCTGGACAGGCTGCCAGGCCATGTCCAGGGTGTCTCCCCACTGCTTTATGTGTGTGACGTTTACAATGTATATGTACATTATATATTCATATAGTACATATACATTATACACACACACACACACACACACACACACACACACACACACACACATATATAAAATCCAGTGAGTCAAGTAAATTCTTTATGAGCCAGTACAAGCCTGTTTCATGCCATAAGCAATCATCAGCTGTCAATATCATATATATATAAAATCCTCAAGTAAATTGGATCATTGTGCTCCTTAGTTGTTGAGCACTTTTCCTACCGTTGAGTGTTTCTTTTAACAAAGTTATATAGATATACAGAAATATATATTATTACATTATTATTATTATTACATTATTATCTGTTGCTGCCTGTCCAGGTGATGGAGTACCCATGCAGCTGTGTGGGCACATTTTTGACACATGCATTTCAAACGTGTCCATTTTAGACATGTTAAACTAGTAGCATTTTTTTTTTAAATATGCTTTTGGTCCTATTGGCTTTCAGACACAGTTACACACAAGCAAACACACACACACACACACACACACACACACACACACACACACACACACACACACACACACACACACACACACACACACACACTCTCTCTCTCTGCTTCTGAGAGTGTCTGGCGGATGTAAGTCAGCAAGGCTTTTACTTTAAGTAGTGCATCTGGAGCTACTCACATGTCCCAGGATCTGCCCATCCATCATACCCGGGGCAGAACCCGGGATGGGTTTGGCTTCTATCAAGCTCTGGATGGACATCAGGATGCATGCGTGAATAGTTGGAGCCTTCAAACAAAAGAGCATCTAGTTAACCTCTGAACTTTTAAGGCCACGCAAACACTTGACGTTCCAGTCATGTCACATTAAACTGGAGGTGCAGATGCTTTCCTTCATACATGCACTGATGAACGAATGCACATAACCTTTAAAGGACTTGTACTATGTAAATATAACACACTGACACTCTTTAGAGAATGACTCTAAGATACTGGCCATCTGGATGATCCGAACAGACGTGCATGGTGTTTTCTCAAGGGTTTCCTTCTAAAGATTTCCGCTTTACACTTGCACTCTCAGGCAGTGGAAGTACTTGTGTTAAGTTATGATGGCTTGATTTTACATCGTTTGTGTATTTAGCGAGTCATGCATTCAGGCTTGGTAAACATACTGACTGCTGAACACATTCTTTTCCTCACAGTATCCAGTTAAAAAGTGCAGTTTTCTTGTTTTTGGCACGCATGCATTTACTAATTGCACATAAATAAATTAGGGGGCGTGAGAATCTGATCATATCTAGTCACCGGAAAACTTTTCTGCAGAGAGTGCCTATGAAGGTTCTCATTCATCCAGGTCATGGTTAGCCAAAGAAATTGAATCAAGTGCAGCTGGACTTGGTATATGTTTTATATTGGTATATGTTTTATATTTTCTGCAGAGAACAAGCAGGGAGACTGTTTTGCTTCAACAGACTTTTCCTGCACGTCTCTATGAGGCTGTGATGTCTGCAAAGTATTAATGAAGTTTGCAGGCAGGCTCGATTTACCCCCCTAATAAATGGAAGGGGCAGATAGTATGAGGCGAAAGGAGCAGAGGGATGCCCCAGCAGGTTGAATCAGCTCATCTGGACATAACGTTTATTGAGAGATACGTTTCATCACTTATCTAAGTGACCTCTTCAGTCTCAACTGACTGCAGGTATCCCCACCCTTGTAAACAACACAGCTGCATAACGACTGAAACCAACGATCAGTTCTATATGGCATAATTCATTGCTGATTGGTTGAATAACTACCAACAGGTACCTATTCAGGGTTGCAAAGAAAATCTGCAGGATAGGGGGTCCTTGAGGACTGGGTTGGGAAACGCTGGTCTATGAAAACAGACCACAAAAATTAAAAAGGATTTGATGTTACAGGGAATAATTAAATTTCTCAATCATTTTAAGATTCCTGGCAAAAAAGGCAGACAAACAAAAACATCATCATACTAATCCATAACTACCTGAGGTACACGATGCAAAAATAGGTAGGAAAAATTATTGAGTCCTCAGTCCACCGAGACTGATGTGCTGCCACCACTGGGCATGTGCAATATGTGCACACTATATTTACTCACGTCTCACTTTAAGCCACTTCATATCTGTCCACCGCCCCTTTACTGCATTTTTGCTGATGATGTTTTTGCACTTCATGCGTTGTATTTTATCGTTAACTGTATTGTATGTCATACCTTATACTGCTTATATTTTGCACTTCTGCACTTTTCATTGCTGATTTTATATACGTTATCTCTTTTATGCATGCACCATTTTGAGATTGACACACCTGCAGTTTCGTTGTGCTTGGCACAAGGACAATTAAAGTTCTTCTTGATTCTCGAGTACCTCAGGGCAGTGATGCAGGAAGGGAGGAAATAAGACTGCTAAAAGAAATCATTAAAGAAGAAGGAATGGTGGTAGCTGGCTGCTACCAGTCCTAGGAGGCTCACATTCATCAGAATAATTGCTGCTACACCAATAGACTCACAGTGAAGCAGCGTTGTGTGTGTAGTGTATGGTCCAAAACTGTGGAACAGTTTCCCATTTGAACTCTAGAACAACCACTTCACTCTCAACTTTTAAATGTATACTCAAAGCACATCTTTTGAACGCGGCTTTCCCCTAAGACAACCCCTTCTTCTTTTATCTATTAACTTTCAACCCGCTGTTACTCGGTCATTGGTTCTGTTTCACTTTAATCGGTTTTATGTTGACTCGTGTCTTTCTGTTTTATTATTCTGTTATATCTTCTTACCTCATTCTATTAAGGTTGTATTTTCTTTATATCTATTTATTCGTTCTATCTGCTTTTATCATTACCTACTTTGTGTCTGTGTACATCAGTGGCGGCTGGGGCTAAAAATTGGGGGGGGGGGCGCAGTTTACCTTGGCGCAGCACACCTGACTGCTGCTTTAATGTCCACACAATCACAGAGTTATTAAGAAGGACAATGTAGCCTATAGATTTTATCAGGGTTCATAGACGGTGGATGACTGACAGTCGAGATGAGGCATGGTGGTGGTGGGTGTGAACATGATTGACAGCCACGAGAATTGTCCAATCCCATTAGATAAAAAAAAACAACATTAAAACAATACCTATTCGCTGCCAATAAAAGTGGGAGTGTCTGGGGCGCACAGAACTGCGCCCCATGGAAAATCTGAAGAAACCAACTCAGGTCACCTGCTCACCAAATGTTTGAGGGCTTACGTAAGGTATCGTTCGGCCAGTGCCCCATCACCCAGGAAGTATATGTATTCAGACAGAAATCAACCCAATACCATTTGGAACCGACATATAATGGCTGCTGGGTGCTGACAGGCACTCACAGACTGAAAAACACTTTTATTTCATAATTATTTGCATTATACAACTAAATTATATTGTAACGTGCATGGATAAGTAGACACGTTGGCCCTTGGCTAACGGGTCGGACCCTTTAGTCGACTGGTTAACATTGTCGCTTGAGGAGCGGAAGACACGGGTTCACATCCCGGCTGTGGCGACGGTTCCCCAACTGCCCCCCGAATTCACTACAATATTTAACATGTTTAAGTAGATTTTCATCTCTTGATGTTTGAAGGGGGCGGCACCACAGCGCCTTGTACTGGCCAGCCGCCACTGGTGCACATTCACTTAATGTCAAGTGCATTGCATTGCATTTTAAAGGTACAATCAGTAAATTGTTTCTCTAGTGACCACCATCAGTGACCACCATCAGTGACCAGGGGTGTCACCAGTGGGAATTTCAGCAACGTCGGAAATCAGCCCCTGCGACAGTGGCTCGCAAGTGACACAACTAATGCTAAAAAGATTTTGCCATTTCGCAAGCAAACTAACCAAGAGGACTCAGAAGTGTCAAGTGAAGAGACTATAAAACACTACAATATTTATCACTTTCCACATAGCTATATGGCTAATGGCAATGCTGCTTCCCTGGCCAACAGTAGCAAACTGTATAGTTCAAATTCAATGCAAGTTGTGCACAATACAATCTCAACTACTGCGGATAATAAGGGGGGGGGGAGAGACCGGAAATGTTTACGGAAATAAAGGTTCTCCTCTGGAACGCAGGTTTTTAAAACCAGAAATAAGTATAAGCACCTGGTGAAGCTATTGTTTTGCATTTGGTATGTCTCAAAAATTCTTTCCAATCCCCCACCCACCCACCCAATGATACATGATGGTCATTTTATTCAATGATTAAGTTAAAATCTTACCAATAGCACATTTATTATATGAAATGTGATATATAAATAAAGTTTGCTTGAATAATCATAATCACAATCATACACATCACATCTTCAAACATAAATGCACAAACTCACTAAACAGAGAGAGAGGGCAATAGAAAGAAAGAAAAAGAAAGAAAGGGAGAGAAAGAGAGATATAAATCAGCATTGATGGCACAGGCCAGTTCTTCTTCAGCCAATGGCCAATTTCCATCATTTGGAAGGAATGCCCAAATTAGTTTTGGGGATTGAAATGGAGAACAGCCAAAGGCCAGAGCACTGTGGTCTCCAGTAATGAGTCCTGCTCTGTACCTCTGTGGGACTAGAGCTGGTGTTTAATTCACCACAAGGCTGATAAATGTCAGCTCTGTGCTGCAGGAGCGGTAGATGATGCCTATTTAAACTGTTAACAAGGCATCAGCACCTGCATTTAATTGTTGTTCCAGCAAAATCTGTTCTTGTAAAATATCAGTAAGCACACTATCGCAGCCTCTGAGTTATGTATTTGTATATTATAAGACCTTGTGTCTTGACAAACACGATGTTCAATTCACAGTTCTCCCTTCATTAGTGTTCAAGAGACAGTCTATTGAACAGTCACTTCCATATTATCTCAAAGCCCCGCTACACAATGGGTGGAACAGCCATCTGACTGCAGGCATTTTCATCATCATGACCCATTAGCTCTAGATGGAAAGCAACACAATGCGAAGGTCCTTCATCCACCCCACTCTTCAGACTTCCTCCAAGTCGTAGCATAGATGTTGATCTTACAATAAAGTATTTGGTCCATTAGGTGCGATGCCATTGATTCTTCTTGAACTTACTTGTTTGTACTTTAAGTGAAATCCTGGGTCTAGATCTCGGCTGCCCAACGTGGGGCCCGCGGGCCAAAGTTGGCCCGCTACAAGGTTCTATTTGGCCCGCCAGATGTTTCTAGCACAAAAACAAACAAACAAAAAAACCCCCGATAATAATAAAAATTAAAAAGAAAATAAAGTTGTCAAATATTAGAATAGAAATCCCTGTTTTTGCCATTTTTATTTTTGTGAGGTAAATAAGTAAATATATGTTTCATATGTTTGATCCATAATTATTAATAATAATAATAATTTTTCATATTCTGAGCATGGTGGGCAGTGACACTTTGCGCAGGAAGTCAGTTAGGCGCGAGTGAGACGAGAGTAAGAAAATGGAGAGACAGAGACTGTGGCATACCGATAAAATGCATTTCAAACAAAGCTGGCGAGAACACTTTCTTTTACAGAAGTGAGCTCCAAGGCAGTCCGTGCAAGCAATCTGTTGCTGTACTGAACGAGTACAATGTCACCAACACTACGATACTAAACATGCAGCAGCTTTTTCGAAGTACCGCAGCGACACACGAAAGCTAAAGACCTGCGAGCTGCTAGCTAAACCTCGCTCACAGCAAGGCACTCTCATCCGGCCCTTGGCAGTTCAGGAGAGCGTGACATGGGCCAGTTATGAAATTGCAGCACTATTGCAAAAAGCGGAACATCATTTGTCACTGAGGAGTTTGTCAAACAGTGCCTCTCTTTGGCTGCTGAATTGATGTGTCCCTCTCAGGCAAGGTTGTTCTCCCAAATCGGCTTGTCACAGAATACAATAAGCCAAGGACCGTGTGGTGGCTGCAGGCACATCAACCATCCACGTACAAAGCTGTCACACACAGGCGTCCTCCTGCAAGGATACCCACAAGGACCTAGAAGGAGGACATTCATACTCAACAAAGTAGGCTTCTATCCAAAAGTCTGAATTTAGTCAATAAACATGCTCCCAATGATGATAACCCAAAATTCTTTAATAACTTGTTTTTAACCCTTTAAATACTGACTGGTAATAATATAATTACTGGGGAATTTAACTATACATTAAATCTGACTAGAGACCAGTCATTGGGTCCTGATCAGACACATACAAACAGTAAAAAGACTAAGAACTAAATTTACAGGATATTTGGAGGGAATTGAAACCAGATGCTGTTGAATATTCACGTTACTTTGCTACTCATCAATGTTACTCCAGGATAGACTATTTTACCAGGATCCTCCTGGTTAAATAAAGGTTAAATAAATTTTAAAAATCAATAAAATTGTCATTTTTGCAAATTTGATTCCTAAATGGGCGGCATGGTGGCGCAGTGGTTAGCGTGGTCGCCTAACAGCAAGCAGGTCCTGGGTTCAAGCCCCAGGGTAGTCCAACCTTTGGACCATGTCCAAACTCCACGTTCTCCCCGTGTCGGTGTGGACTTCCTCCGCGGGCTCCAGTTTCCTCCCACAGTCCAAAGACATGCAGGTCAGGTGAATTGGACATACTAAATTGTCCCTTGGTGTGTGTGTGTGTGTGTGTGTGTGTGTGTGTGTGTGTGTGTGTGTGTGTGTGTGTGTGTGTGTGTGTGTGTCAGCCTTGTGATGGCCTGGCAGCCTGTCCAGGGTATCTCCCCGTCTGCTGCCCAATGACTGCTGGGATAGGCTCCAGCATCTCCGCGACCCTGAGAGCAGGATAAGCGGTTCAGATAATGGATGAATGATTCCCAAATTGCAGGACTGTCTATGACAGTATTGTGATTTCGGAACCATGCACCAAATTCAGTTATACGTGGATTCAGGGCTAGTAGGGGGGTCTATCAAAATGGTGATTCCAACCTAAGTAGTTGCAGGTTGCCAAATTTTTAGGGTTCCTGGAGCAACAAATAAACCTCTTTTCTGAGATAAACACATTTGAGACATGGGCCAGTATCCAGTGGGAAGCATTCAAAGCCTACATCTCATCTCACTTCTCATCTCATCATCAGCTGCTTCTCCAGGGTCAGTTCGTGGTGGCAGCAAGCTAAGTAGGGCACTCCAGACATCCTTCTCCCCAGCAACGCCTACCAGCTCCTCCTGGGGGATCTCAAGGCATTCCCAGGTCAGATTGGACATGTAGTCCCTCCAGCGAGCTCTGGGTCGCCTCCCAGTTGGACATGCCCAGAAAACTGCCAAAGGAAGGTGCCCAGGAGGCATCCTAATCAGATGCCCGAACCACCTCAACTGGCTCCTTTCGATGTGAAGGAGCGCAGCTCTACTCTCCCTATCTCTAAGGCTGAGCCCAGACACCCTATGGAGGAAACTCATTTCAGCTGCTTGTATCCGCGATCTCACCCTTTCGGTCACTACCCAAAGTTCATGAGCATAGGTGACAGTTGGAATGAAGATTGACTGGTAAATTGAGAGCTTTGCCTCCCGGCTCAGCTCCCTCTTCACCACAACGGTCCGGTACAACAGCCACATTACTGCTGATGCTGTATCAATCCACCTGTCAATCTCATACTCCATCCTACCCTCACTCGTGAACAAGACCCTGAGATACTTGAACTCCTTCACTTGAGGTAACAACTCATCCCCAACCAGGAGGGATTAATCCACCATTTTCCAGTTGAGAACTATGGCCTCAGACTTGGAGGTGTTGACTCTCATCCTGGCCATTTCACGCTCAACTGCAAACCACCCCAGTGTGCACTGGAGGTCGCATTCTGATGAAGCCAACAAAACCACATCATCTGCAAAGAGCAGAGATGCAATTCTGAGGTTCCGAAAATGAACACACACCTCACCTTGGCTGTGCCTTGAGATCCTGTCCATGAATATCACAGGATCTTAAGGCGATCTCAAAGCCTACATTTGGCAAGATTGAGATGGTTTGGACATGTGTGGAGGAGAGATGCTGGGTATACTGGGAGAAGGATGCCGAATATGGAGCTGCCAGGCAAGAGGACAAGAGGAAGACCAAAGAGGAGGTTTATGGATGTGGTGAGGGAGGACATGCAGGTGGCTGGTGGCTGGCATGACAGAGGAAGATGCAGACGACAGGAAGGAGATGGAAATGGATGATCCGCTGTGGTGACCCCTAATGGGAGCAGCCAAAAGTAGTAGCAATGTTAGTGGTAGTTATTGTTTAAAAAAAAAACCCAATTCTTGTAGTGAAGCTTTTGTATGTCTTATTAACACTTGTGGCTTCCCCCAAGTTTTCCACAAATCTACTCATGACAGTGGTAACGCTGTTGACCTTGCCCTGGTTTGTGGAATAATGGGGCATTGTCAGTTTCTCCCTGTGCACCATGTCAGACTACTGACTCATTCAATTTCAAGTGGAATTAACCTTCCCTCCTGTGGATCATCATGACACTTACAGCAGTCTTATAGATGTCACCACAACTGCTACTGTAGCTGGACAACTAACAAGTATTGTCACTTTGTATATTGATCATAGTTGCTCTTCGATGATCTCCCTGATGAGTTGAATGATGCCCTGTTTAGTATATTTGATTCTGTTCTCCTGTTAGTATCAGAAAATGCACTCATACAACACTGGAGCCATAGTTTTCAGATGCCACCCATGCCCTTAATACTAAGAATCAGACTTTGGGAATATTCCTTTAAAGGGTTTAGCAGGAATGAGATCTAGCATCCAAGTAATGAATTTAGAAACAGTCGAGAGTTTGGGAAATGCTGCAAAAGAGATGCGCTCCAAGTAGAGAAGACTGTAGTTGGCCTTATTTACCAGTAGGGAACACAACACTGATGAGCACCCTGGAGGAAGGCATAAATTTGTACCAGTAACTTTATTTCTGATGGGATCAACATGATGAGCAAAAAAATTCAAATTCATTATTTTTCATTGTGATGCAGAAAACTCATAGCTAACTATGCTTGTAAAACCCCAGTAGTAGTCCAGACTGACAGCTGAACAGTAAACAAAACAATGTAGATTTAGAAAAATGTTGCTCAGTGCCATCACTGCTGTGCTGGAGGGAAGGTATGAACATAAGGATTTTTACTTAGAGTGAGAATGGACTGCCCCTGGCCCATCATTTGAGTCTCCTAAAAATATTTTTGAAAATCTTGATAGTGTCTCCTTTTATTCGATGATCTTACTCCTTCCTGCAGCCCCAGCTGGCTTCCATGATGTGAATCCATCACAATGACATCTCACCTCCGAGCAAACAATCCTTTCGAAGCCCAGGAGCGTTCCACATGCTATGCGCACCTGGAACCAATGGCAAATTGGCCGGGAAAGCCGATTTGAATCTTGATTTGATTTAGCGTACTGCTGGATAAGTGTCGGGCAGCCTCCAATGAAGACTAGTAAACGATGACAACATTTCTGTTAGCTATATCTTAGACTTAGGCCGGTGTGATAGTGTTTTCTGGATGTATCCAGGTTTCGGTCAGGACTAGTACCTGAATGTCTGACAGATTAGCAAGTGCTTGGATAAAATCTGTTTTATTTACAGCCGACTGGCAATTCTCTAAGCCAACAGTAAAGGAGCAGTGAGTAGAGGAGGATTTCCTGAGTGAATAGAGGTTCTCGGGGTTGCATTGTCTGCAACAGATGCAATCTTTTCAATAACGTTGAATGATAGGGATGTCTTTGTAGCACCTGGCAGGCAATTAGAGAAAATAGCACAAAAGGGAATTAACAGTGTCCTTGCTCGGAGTTGGTGGCATGGTGACACAGTGGTTAGTGTAGTTGCCTCACAGCAAGAAGGTCCTGGGTTCAAACCCCGGGATAGTCCAACCTTGGAGGTTGTCCCAGGTCGTCCTCTGCGTGGAGTTGGCATGTTCTCCCCATGTCTGCGTGGGTTTCCTCCAGGTGCTCCAGTTTCCTCCCACAGTCCAAAGACATGTAGGTCAGGTGAATCGGCCATACTAAAATTGTTCCTAGGTGTGAATGTGTGTGGGTGTCAGCCCTGTGATTGGCAAGCAGGCAAGGTGGCCTGTCCAGGGTGTCTGCCCACCTGCCGTCCAATGACTGCTAGGATAGCCTCCAGCATCCCCGTGACCCTGAGTTGGATAAGCGGTTTGGATAATAGATGGATGGATATCTTAGACTTAGGCCAAACTCTATGTACTGCAAGCTTTTGTATTCCAGTGCAGTGAAAAGCATTCATCACCATACTGTAGTCATTTGTCATTCTGCATCATTTAGACAATGAAAAAACTTTTTTTTCTTCAAAAAACTGAAAATTATATTCTGCAATATAACTTTAATAAAACGATTTTTGCCATTTTGTACAGTGGAGGCTGCTAAAAATGTCATACCCAACATGCTAAAAAAGGAAAAAACGTTCTTTACCAGCCCTCGTCCTTGGGGGGGGGGGGGGGGGGTAATGTAAATTGTGTTCTTCAGTCAGTGAGTACTCCATCATCCACTCTGGCAGTGACATTATGTTTAAGTGCATCTGCAATGGCCACAACACGTTAGACCGCCATCACGTCAAATGTTATGCTAAAGCTCCCCAATTATCAGGTTTAATACCCCACACAGACAGCACAGAGCATGTGTGAAGGGGGGGGTAATAACATGCACTCTTTTTTTCATGTGAGTGCTTTTATGACAATATATGTATGTGTTTACTGAAATATGTTACACATAAAGTTCACTCCCATCAAGGTCTTTTCTAAACAATACAAAAAAATAAATATAAAATGGGAGTAGAGTCGGACAAGTCTAAAGAAGTCATCAACCATCATCATTCATGAAAACTGCCCCCTCAGTCTGTCATTGTGTCAAGAGGAATAATGAAGGGATGTTCGTTCTCAGTTGCACAAGTTGAGATTCTTCACCCTTCTCTCCGTAACATCTTCGAGTTTCACTTTAATGACCTTTGGAGTTTTTTACTGGACATCTGCGTGTTGGTGTTCACACATCAGTGATGGCTGATTTTAGCCTTTGTGAAAAATTAAAAAAATCCCAAAACCTAAATCCTGAACACTTTACCTTGAAGAGCAGTGGCTTGGCCTTGTGGTTAGTACAACCCAATCTCATGAACAAAATGTTGGTATACAACTTATTTGAGGTTCTCCATAGGACATTGATGGCCAACATTCTGTCACATGCATATGATGCATGTCAAACAGTCTACAGAGCCACACGTGGCTACCCCACTCTGTAATGGGAAAACACGTATCCGTCCGGCCTCTTGAGCCCACACTTACTGACAGGTAGTCTATCAAATACGTTCTCTCACGTGCATACGATGCATTTCAACGTATCGATGAATATGTTGAGGACACTGTCCATGCTCGTTGTTTGCATCCGCGCTGATCATCTGCTTCAGTAGATTAGCGATGGTTAAGTAAGGTCAGTAGATTAGAAATGGTTATGTTTAGGTCTCAGGTAAGAGATGGTTAAGTTTAGTTATAATGCATGAAATGGTTGTTTAGTTAATAGGTTAGAGATGGTTAAGTGTAGGTGTAAGCTTAGAAATGTTTATGTTTAGGTAGTAGATTAGAGCTGGTTAAATGTGGACATACAATTAAAAATGGTTCTGTTAAAGTATTAGCGTTGGTTAAGTTTTGGTATAAGGCTAAAAATGGTTATGAGTTTGTATAAGCTTAGAAATGGTTGTGTTTTGGTATGAAGTTAGAAATGGTTATGGTTAAGTTTATATACAAGTTAGAAACTGTTATGTTTATGTATTGTATTAAGTTTAGGTATGGGTTTGGCGTGGTTAAAGTCAGAGTGGAGATCTTGGTGGCCGGTCCATAAATGCTACTGTAGAAAGTTAAATGCAATTCAGGGTTGGAAGTAGCCTGGGAACCAGACGAACCTGCGAGCTCATGTTTTACATTTGCTCTGATGTATACATCTGGCCACCCTCCCGTTCAGCCAGATTTCCAGCCGACATGGCCCGGGTCGGGCCAATCACAACCGTTCATCTAATATGGGGCAGTTTGATTCAATGATGTACAGCCCCCGCCCCACCCGTATTCCAGGAACTCTGCCTCAGATTAGCTAGTACTCGTCTCCTCCGTTGGCTAAGGTTAGGGTGGGGTTAGGGGTAGGGTTTGCCAATCAGAGGCAGAGTAGGGGCGGGTCTTCCTGGAATATTTGCGGGGAAAAACCCCAAAACGTTGACGTAGAGAGGAATGCCGCTGGCTGCCGCTGATGTGGCGCGGTCTGTTGAATCCGCTATCATGGCAGTATAAATGAACTGGACGGTATGTTTTCTTTAAAAGAATAACAAACAACTGCACTTAAAGCTTTTGCTGATAAAAAAAAAAAGGTTTGTTAGCAGTAGTTCCGACAGGATTTGGTAAACGTTTAAGCGCTACATCACACGTTGCATTGCTCTGATTGGTTGTAGGTCTATCCAATTGCGTTCAGGGGCATTTTGGTCTGCTCCCCTTGATAACGCCCCTTGGATATCAACATGAACTGAGAGGAGCCAGACTAATGTGCATTTGCGAATTCGTCTAGTTCGCAGGCTAGTTCGCAGGCTAGGTTAAAAGTAGATCTCAGAGAATATCCCATCCACATCTGCATTCATCAATACATTGACTATCGATATATTTTGAGACCTGCAAATATGTAAGTCGACTACAAATGCTTCGTCCGTGAGACGGGGCTGAGTTAGTGAGGCTGTTGCCCAGCAGGAGAATGAAAGCATCATGTCCTGTTACCGATGAAAAAAGATCCTTAACTAAAATGTCAAACCCCCTTACCACCTGCTTCAGGGATGGTCAGCTAGCTTGTTGATCTGAATCCTAACCAATGGCTGAAAGAAAGAAAAAAACACAAACCAACATATATACCTTTGGGGGTTAAATCCTATGAAATTTGAAAAAAATATTAAGAAACATAAAAAACATCTGTTATCTACGTTGGGTTATGGACATGTCAAAATGACCAAGGACGTTTATCACAAATGTAAGATGGGGGAAAAAAATCACTCACAACAACGGAGGTAAGATTTAGAATGAGAAGTGTTTCAGAGGGAGTTTTTTGACCAGAGGGCCTTATCAGTTTGGGTGTTAGTGTTTTATGTGTACATGAATATGTGCATTTGTCTGTGAGAGAGAACAAAATAATAATAAAAATATTGTGAGTCGGAGAGATCAGGCAAAAAGGAGTGCTGAAATAAGAATGGCCAAGAAATTTGTTATAATTAGATGTCATTCTCTGTCATTCTCTCGTCTTCAATTGTTTCCCCTCTTCGAACAAAATATGTCTCATTGCAGGGATGAAATCCTCCATCCAAATTACATTTCAAATTACATCTGAACTGATGTTCATCTGCTCGAGAGTCCCTGCTCTTTCTGGGTGGAGGTGAAGTGTATTCCACTTTAATCCACTCTCATTTGCCAGAGGGAGGATGAGACATCAGACCCTTTTATCCCTCTCTATTCCAAGTTGAAGTTCATTATCAGTCCGGGCCTGTTTCACTGCAAACAAGCCAGACAGGCCCGGGTATTTCTTACATTCTGTCTGCTGTAAAACCAGACTGATGCAATGGTCCATGAATTTCTACAAAGTTCCAAATTTCACAGTGAGCTCAAGTCCTCCAATACAGAAAAAAAAATGTCAAGGAATATTTTCTTCAGCCAAACACCCTGTCTGCATGTTAACCTACAAACAACATTCAAACAAGGGTGATACACCATGTAAGCAGCTGGCATGTACAAAGAAATAAGCGTTGCTTCCCATCCAAGTGTGTTGAATTACACTCAGTGATCAGAAAACTGAAGCCCCTATTCAGCACTGTGTTGGACCAACTTTGGCCCTGATAACAACTGACATAGTTGGTGATTCAACAAGGGTCCTGTAGCATCCTGATGTTAAAGCTGACCATGTATCAGCAGTGCTTCACTCCATTTCCCAGGGTTGATGGACGGATTCTCCCTTCTACAGATGCTGTGTTCGTGTTCACCCCAAAGGTGTTCAAAGGTACGGATATCGGGGGATTGTGGTGGGTAGGTCATTAACACCATCTCCCTTTCATGTTCCTCAAACCATTCTTGGAGGATTCTTGCACTATGACAGGGAGCATTACCTCGTTGAAAGTACCCAACCCCTCGGGGTAAGAGAGAAGATTTGCAGGACTCATTGCAAAGGAGATCACGTACGGCCTTCACGTACACGTGTGATTTTATCACAAATGTACACTCATCTTTTTCTCTTACAAGTGTGTTGTTGGTTGTTTTGGACTTTTGTTGATTCCCAAGACTGAAATTCACCCATAGGTAGTTTATATGAAAAATATGCAAACAGACTTCATATGTGTACAAGTGAGCAGCCTATATTGTCTTGGTCTATAGGTCCATAATTCAGTTTACTGAAATCAATGACTTACTATTGACAGGTTGTCTGTAGTTGTTGACATTTTCTCTGTGCGAAAAGTGCTGTCAGCACCAAGGACAGCTCACCTCACTGTTGTGATGTGCAGCCCAAGTATGCCTGATAATTATTTGATTATTTCCTTCGGATACAAACTGGGTAATTGTTTGTGTCTAGAAAATACATGTGTGGTTTACCATACTTTTACATGCTACTTTGCAAGGCATGACAGGCATGTGTAAATTATGTTCCATGCATTTATTTATCATTTAATTTTTAAACATATCTGAATCTGTAAATATAGCCCTCACACGTGCATGGTGCAGTTAAGGGACTTTTCTATGTGTAAGTGAAATGTTTAAGTGTCACGCATAATCATTGACGCAATGATTTCATCTAAGTTACTGTAAATATACCTACAGACTGTTCATTTATTCTGTATTTACGTATTGTTCTGTTTCCAATGCAGTTTTATTGTCAGTTGACAGCGTTCTTTAGTGGAAGTTTATCCTTTGTCGCCATTTTCTGGCGACTAGTAATTCATAGCAACACGTTCCCGAATCTGTCCTTGTTTAATGACGTCATCAGTAGGAGTCCGCTATTGTTTCTGATCGGAAGGCATGCTGCTCTTCTCCGTGTTTTTACAACTCCTTCGACTTTAAGCTGGGCTTTGAAGGCACTGATGTTTTACCCTTCTCCATCTAGCTTCAGTGAAAACAGTGATTTTGAAACTTCTCGTCAGAATGGCCATTTTGGAGAGGAGTTTAATCTGACTGTCGACTCCAGCAAGGTGCTGGAGGTAGAGGACAGGACAGTAAAATAACAACCTCTGGCGGGCCAGCCTTTGTGTTTGAAGAACTGAACAGCACGGTGGGAGCCAACCATTTTGCATCAGCAAGCTCAACTGGAATTATTTCTACAAGTAAGCACACAGTCCACTCAACACCATGATGTTAGAGGAAAAACTCTGCCTTAGGATCAGTGAGAACCAGATCGAACATATCTCGCCTATCTAGACAGTCTAAAAGTTCATCAGACAGTAAAGTAGCTGCCGCTTGGGCACGCACAGAAGCCGAGGCAGCTAAGGCCGAGGCAGCATTTGCTAAAAAGGAGAATAAGCTGAAGTTAGAGCAAGCAGAACTAGAGGCTTCTACACAGTTACAAAGAACATAACTGGAAGTATCACTGGATAGAGTACGTATTGAAAAAAGAGCTGCAACTGCAGAAGCTAGAACAGAGGTCTTAGAGGCAGCGGTGATCCAAGACTATGATGAAATTCTCAGCAAAATAGATGTGCCAGCAGATAACCCAGAAACACTCACAAAGGAATACACAGAAGGGGTCACTCAATGCACAAACGCTCCAACCAAGCTAATTGTAGACGCCCCCACTGGCAATCCAGAAATACGAACTGACCATTGCCTCCTACCACAAAATCTACACACCAGAACTCAAATTTCCTTCTCAGCAGAACTTCAGGCCATCCAGTGTACCATACACTCAAACACAAAACCCAGCCACGGTGGGAGATATAAAAGAACATCTCGTGTCCTGAGCAAGGCATTGTGGTGACTACATGCTTAGAATAGACCCAAACACCAGTTATACAGAGCAGCCATTATACGGTTGTTACTTTGGCACTGCCTATAATAGGACGTTTGACAATCCCCACCTGCCATGCGATGTCACTCATCAGCAAAGGGGACCACTACACACTTAGACATATGAAAATCAGTGTGTCAGATGTTGTCAGATTCATCACTCAGCGCGAGCTTGTGTCTACAGGACTCATGCAGTTCAGTGACTGCCCCGAATGCTATGGGGCTTAGAGAGCATCCTTTATAAATGCTATCAGAGGCCTTAACCTCTCAGCTAAGTGAGTAGCTTGATATTCTCGTGAAATGGTTAGGCAAAGACTCAACCGAACACACCAGGTGAATAAGAACTGTACTCGTGAATCATCCAGAACATGGACTCAGGGCTATATGGGATCGGCTCAATGAATAGTACAGTATACCAGAGGTCATTGAGAGCTCCTTGTTCAAGAGGCTAGAGAGCTTTACCAAAATTCCAAATAAAGATGGGTTGCAAACTAAGAGAACTGGGGGACTTGCTAATGGAAATGCAAGCTGCTAAGGCAGATGGTGATTTACTTGGACTTAGCTACCTAGAGAAGCATTTGTGGTGTTAACCCTGTGATGCAGAAGCTGCCATTCTATCTGCAGCAAAATTGCTTACCCTAGGTTTTAAGTATGAAGAAGAAAACAGGGGGAAGCTGAGTGGCGTGGTAGTCTATTCCGTTGCCTACCAACACGGGGATTGCCCGTTTGAATCCCCATGTTACCTCTGGCTTGCTGATGAAGGAAGACTGTTGTGTGGAGTTCAGGAAGAAGTTAAGACAGGCACTGGGTGGTAGGGAAGAGTTGCCACATGGCTGGGCAAGCACTGCAGAAATAGTGAGGGAGACAGCTAGGAAGGTACTTGTGTGTCATCTGGACAGAGGAAGGATGACAAGGAGACTTGGTGGTAGAATGAGGAAGTACAGCAAAGTAGACAGAGGAAGGGGTTGGTAAAGAAGAAGTGGGATAGTCAGAGAGATGAAGAAAGTAGACAAGAGTACAAGGAGATGCAACATAAAATGTAGAAAGAGGTGGCAAAGGCAAAAGAAAAGGCGTATGGTGAGCTGTATAGACGTTAGACACTAAGGAATGAGAGAAGGACTGGTACTGATTGGCTAGACAGAGGGACCAAGTATAGAGATGGAAATGTGCTGACAAGCGAAGAGAGTGTGTTGAGAAGGTGGAAGGAGTACTTTGAGGGGCTGATGAATGAAGAAAATGAGAGAGAGAAATGGCTGGATGATGTGGGGATAGTGAATCAGGAAGTGCTGTGGATTAGCAAGGAGGAAATGAGGGCAGCTATGAAGAGTGATAGGGCGGTTGGTCCAAATGACATACTTGTGGAGGCTTGGACGTGTTTAGGAGAAACATAAGTGGAGTTTTAGCAGTGTTTAGGAGAAATGGCAGTGGAGTTAACTAGATTGTTTAACACAATCTTGTAAAGTGAGAGGATGCTTGAGGAGTCGAGAAGAAGCATAGGAGGAAGTGAGGGCAGTTATCAAGAGGATGAAGAATGGAAAGGCGGTTGGGTCCAGATTACATACCTGTGGATGCATGGAGGTGTTTAGGAGAGATGGCAGCGGAGTTTGTAACTAGATTGTTTAACACAATCTTGGAAAGTGAGAGGATGCCTGAGGAGTGGAGAAGAAGTGTACGGTTACTGATTTTCAAGAATAAGGGTAATGTGCAGAGCTGTAGTAACTAAAGAGGTATACATTTGATCAGTCACAGCATGAAGTTATGGGAAAGAGTAGTGGAAGTTAGGTTAAGAGGAGAGGTGATGATTAGCGAGCAGCAGTATGGTTTCATAACAGGAAAGAGCACCACAGATGCGATGTTTGCTGTGAGAATGTTGATGGAGAAGTATAGAGAAGGCCAGAAGGAGTTACATTGTGTCTTTGTGGATTAGAGAAAGTATATGACAGGGTGCCGAGAGAGGAGGTGTGGTATTGTATGAGGAAGTCGGGAGTGGCAGAGAAGTATGTAAGAGTGGTGCAGGATATGTATGAGGGCAGTGTGACAGTGGTGAGGTGTGCGGTAGTAGTGACAGATGGGTTCAAGGTGGAGGTGGAATTACATTAAGGATCAGCACTGAGCCCTTTCTTGTTTGCAATGGTGATGGACAGGTTGACAGACGAGATCAGGCAGGAGTCTCCGTGGACTGAGATGTTCACGGATGACATTGTGATCTGTAGTGAGAGTAAGGTGCAGGTTGAGAACTTGGAAAGGTGGAGGTATGCACTGGAGAGAAGAGGAATGAAAGTCAGTAGGAGCAAGACAGAATAGATATGCGTGAATGAGAGGGATGACAGAAGAGTGGTGAGAATGCAAGGAGTAAAGGTGGCAAAGGTGGATGAGTTTAAATACTTGGGGTCAACTGTCCAAAGTAATGGGGAGTGCAGAAGAGAGGTGAAGAAGAGAGTGCAGGCAGGGTGGAGTGGGTGGGGGAGAGTTTCAGGAGTCATTTTCGACAGAAGGGTACCAGCAGGAGTTAAAGGGAAGTTTTACAAGATGGTTGTGAGACCAGCAATGTTATATGGTTGGGAGACAGTGGCACTGACGAAAAACAAGAGGCAGTGCTGGAGGTGGCAGAGTTGAAGAGGCTAAGATTTTTGTTGGGAATGACAAAGATGGACAAGATTATGAATGATGTTATTAGCGGGACCGCTCAGGTTCGATAGTTTGGAGACAAAGCAAGAGAGGCAAGATTGAGATGGCTTGGACATGTGTGGAGGAGAGATGCTGGGTATACTGGGAGAAGGATGCTGAATATGGAGCTGCCAGGGAAGAGGAGAAGAGGAAGGCCAAAGAGGAGGTTTGTGGATGTGGTGAGAGGACATGCAGGTGGCTGGTATGACAGGGGAAGATGCAGAGGACAGGAAGAGATGGAAATGGATAACCTGCTGTAATTTAATAGATTACATCGGTACATAATGACTTATAATTATAAATATGTACCATGTTAAATTAAATATTTTATTTCAATCATTTTCTAATATATGCAAATATCTCTTAAAAGTTGTCCTTTTTCAAAATAGTGAAATTCTTGTTTTAGAATAAATCTCTAAGAAAATGATAATTTAAGTATAATGGTGTGACTAAATCGTTAAATGTTTGAGTATGAAATTAAATGTTTGACTGGATACATTTTACTCTCAGGTTACATGAGATTTTTGTAATGCAACAATACACAATGCGTGTTGTCTGTGCCAAAACATAAATCAGCAGTGGATTTTGATTTAATAATAGTGAACAGAAGAGAAGCCTCGAGAACCACACGAGAGGTCAAAACAACAATTTGTCCTGTTGGGACACAAATCCAATTGATGGCAAGTTAAGTATTTGGATGAACTGTGTTTGTCCTTGCACACGGGGGGATCGTGGATTTCAGCTGACCCAGCTGAGAGACTGGCAGGAGTATTGATGTACCGTACTGTAATAAATCTATCTCGAACATCTCCACACCCTTGTTTTGTCGAAATCAAATTCATAACTTCCTCCTATCTCGTCACTACACACACATGCACACGCATACGTGGTCAGTCTAGACTTTTCTTCTCTCCCATTCACTTTCTCTCTCACACACAGCTGGGGATAGAGATTCAGTGGGCGAGAGAGCGAGAGAGAGAGAGAGAGAGAGAGAGAGAGAGAGAGAGAGAGAGAGAGAGAGAGAGCTGCAAAGAAAGAGACACTGAGTCATTTAGTGCTGGGCACATTCAGGCGGCCTGATCCACTGCCAGCTCCACCACATCTTTCTCCAGTACGTGCCATCCATCAAATAAAATGACACAGAGGACACTAAATCCCCCTTATTAACCTCAACACTTGTGTCACTCACACTCTCTCTCATTCTGGATCTCGCACTCACCCTTCGACATGAGTGAGGGCACGCTTGGTCTCCTGAAACCACACCTCCATAGCAGGAGGGGATTCTTAGAGCACGCTTCAACAGAAATGCAAGGGAACATCGACCATAGAGATTACACGCAAACGAAGCGGGAGCACAGTCAAAATAACCAGTAACGTGTCCGTCCATCACAATGTCGGCGTTGGCCTCTCTGGGAAACCCGTAAGGCAAAAGAATGAACCTGTCAAGAAATAATAGCTTCCTTAAAAGCCATGCTTCAATAAAGTGAAATATTAATGTAGCAATTAATATAATCTGTTACCTTTTTTTGTGGGCTTTTTTTTAAACCTTTGAGCAATTTGCGAGGCATTTTAAAGGACCTGCTGCAGAATAAATGATGAGAGGCTGGCTGCAGCACAAAGGCTGCGCTGATGCATAAAAACGTGTTGGATCACAATCGGTGAGGGACATGATTCGAAAAGACGGGACGTTTTGTTAAATTTCACTCAGCACAAAGTGAAAAGGGATACCGCCACTGCATACGTAATTCCCTTATGACTAATTCACCCCACCAAGAAATAAAATGCAGTGACCAAATAATCCATGGAATGATTACACCGTTTTAGTACTGCCGCTCCTCTTAGCGTCTATTATAAAGAAGAAAAAAAGCTACATTCTGTCTGTGACCACAACATAGTGGTCCATTTGTTATTCAACACCCTGTAGAAAAAGTGACCATACACTGGGACTAAATGTTATTTAAATGGCTAGGAAATGTATGTTAATGACTCCCTGGGTTGATTAGCCATGATATCTTTATTGTCAAAGGTTTTTATTTGGTCAGAGTGGTGTTTACCCTGGCTTAAAGGAGCTGCTGGTCCCAGATAGGATTACTGCTGCTTACTGACCAGTGGACTCTTACCTAACATTTCATTACCCCCATCCCTCTCCCTCACTCGCTCATACTGACCAACTGTTGATCACAGCGGCTCCAACTGATTGAAAAATTGATAGAAACAAGGGGAGGTTTTGCACCAATGACTGGAAAAAAGTGTCTATGAGTGATTGGTGACAGGGTGTTTGATAAGCTAAAGATTGAAAAGACAGGGTCTGTAGTAAAAGTCCAGGTAGCGTAGCGGTCTATTCCATTGCCTACCAACATGGGGATCGCTGGTTTGAATCCCCATGTTACCTCCGGCTTGGTTCGGTGTCCCTACAGACACAATTGGCCATGTCTGTGGGTGCAAAGCCAGATGTGGGTATGTGTCCTGGTTGCTGCACTAGCGCCTCCTCTGGTCGGTCGGGGCGCCTGTTTGGGGGGGGGGGCTGGGGGGAATAGCATGATCCTCCCACGCGCTACGTCCCCCTGGCGAAACTCCCCACTGTCAGGTGAAAAGAAGCGGCTGGTGACTCCACATGTATCGGAGGACGCATGTGGTAGTCTGCAGGTGGAGCAGTGACTGGGTAATTGAATGGGGTACTTGGACAGGTGCAATTGACAATTGGGGAGAAAAAAGGGGGAAAAAAGATTGAAAAGGCTTCTCACAAGGACTGAAAGTGACGCAAAGGTAGGTGTATTTTTGGTTTGGAGTGGCAAAAGATTGTTAAGGTAAACATAGGGCTGATGTAAAAGGGAAGAAAAGCAAAAGCAAAGAGCATGCAAATGCAGATATGAGAAAGGAAGAAGATAGTGTAGAGTCAGTAGTGTATATCTTTTCTCTTCATTTCTCCATGGAAACCTGTCATCATGACATTGTCCAGTCATGAGGTTCTGGGACACCCAGGGTTTGGTAATCCAGTGGGTCAAATGAAGGGGGAGGTCTCAGAACCTGTCATTACACTGGAATAGCGTTACATTAGACATTAGATTACATTACATTACAGTCATTTAGCCGATGCTTTTATCCAAAGCGACTTACAATAAGTGCATTTAACGTAGGAAATCAGGAGAACTACTAGTCATCAGAGGTCATAAGTGCATCTAAACAAGCATCTAAGAGCAAAACCAGTGCTAAAGTAAAAGTGCAAGAAAGAGGTTTTTTTTTCTTTTGAATGAGTGAACACAATAAGTGCTAAGAACAAGTAACAGGGCAGTAGTTCTTCAAGAGGTGAGAGGTGAATAGCAAACATGTCAGACACCACAGTGGTGTTTTCTTGTCATGATATAGGCATTTCTTTAGCATTATTGAATTACAGTCATAATGATTGTCCAGCACCACTGCGGCAGTAGCTTGCGGCAGCAGGCAGACAGCAGTTAACATGCAGGGGACTTCCCGTGGGAGAAAGAATGGTCTGCACCTTACTGTTAGTTGTTCCAACGTTGGTGAACTGGACTGGGAGACTAGTTCCATGTCAGTGCACCATGAACTGTTAAAGAAGCATACACCACCTCCCTCTACCTTGCCAGTAGTCGTCATGGAATGACCCGTACAGTGCACGGATAAACCCTGTGGTTGTATAGCCCTGTCAGGTGTATTAGGGCCCAGCCAAGTCTCTGTAATGCAGAACACACAACAGTCCTTCGTGGGCCTTTGAGAGCTTATTCAGCAATGAAGTTCATCCAGCTTGTTGTCAAGGGACTGGATGTTAGAAAGCAGTATGCTGGGAATCAGGGGCCGGGTAGGACACCACCGTAGCCTCACCAGGGCGCCACCTCTTATATCACTGATGTGTCCAAGTATGTGCATCCGTAGATGTATAAGAACTAGAATATATAGTTAATGCTTAAAAATGAGCAAATTTAAATGTGCTGGGTAAGGAAATTGTGAAGAGTGCAAGGCAAATTTAGTTACTCTGTCACCATCCACGACAAAGTCAGGAACCCCACAGATGCGGTCAAGAGCCAGTGGGGCCCCACGCTACAAAACCAGCTCTACTCTGTGGAGCCCTGCACAGAGAATAGAATTCACATGCACAAAAGAGGCCGACTGACACAGCATTTACACAGAGGACAGAAAGAAGACAAGTGATGAGAGTGATGCAGAATTAGTCATAGCTAAAACAAATAGTATGAAAGCAATTTTGAACGAGAACTGCGCAAACAATATCATAAATCTCCAGGAGAGTGGGACTGTGACCAAGGGAAGACAGCATGCAGCACAAACAGGCTCCAAAGTCATCAGGCGGTCGAAAGAGAGAGCGAGAGAGCGAGAGAGAGAAAGAGAGAGAGACAATCCATGGTCATCAGCCAGTCCATAGAGGAAAAAAATCGGTCCTGGAAAGCGAGAGAGTGAAAGAAAGAGAGGGAGGAAAAGAAAGAGAGGAGGACAGGCACACAACACGAGCACACACACGCTCAGAAATACAAACAGAAGGTTAGGATGGTTCAATGCATTCAGAAAGTTTAGGAACATTGTCAGGACAAGGCCACTTCTCTATTTTCTGTAATATTACTGCTGCGACCTAGAGGTATAAATACATTAAGACTTAGACCCTCCCAAAAAAGGATAGGTGTGATAAAGCTCAGAAGGAAGTCAAAACTGCCAAAGAGATAAAATGACTAGTTTAAAGCTAATGAGAAGAGATGGGTTTTCAGTTTAGATTTGAAAGAGTCTACAGAGTTAAATTCTCTGATGGTGGCTGCGAGACTGTTCCAAAGAAAGGAGGTGCGGTAAGAAAAGGCTCTGCAGCCTGCAGGCCTGTAAGGCTGTATAAGATCTGACAAATATGAAAGGGCAAGCCCATTAAATATTTTATAGGTTAAAAGTAGCACTTAAAAAAGTGCTGCTAATAGGTGTCAGATCCTCACAAATAGGTGCCAGAACACAGGTGGTCCAAAACTGAGAGATGCTGGATCCAGCCAGAACAAGAGATCCAGCACAGTGACCCTGTCTGTCTATCAGATAAAATACCCATAAAACATGACTGATCTTCATGAAATTATACAGAATATATACACACACGGCTGTAATTTCCATCCTGACTTCATCCTTTGAAAGACCTGGGTTACTTGGTCTATGTTTATAAAACAGTTCAATATCAGAGTCAATATATCACGCCACAACCCATCATTTCAACTTTATGCCCCTTTGAACAAGAGGAGGGTTATAGTGTATTGCCATTTCAGAGAAGTGACAGGCAGCACCCCAGAGCTCATTTGGCCTCCTCTTTGATCAGGATGACCCGGCCATGTGACACTCATCAGACTTAATGCACAGTGTTGACTACACAGGGCCAATAATTTGAATTCAGCAGCAACATCAAACGAAGCAAATAGAAGCACACAAGTCCAAAGATGTTCCCCCTTGAACGTGCGTTTCAGAAAACACATGGCAGCTCCTTTTTTTTCTCATGGACCACTTCACAGCTAATAGCAATAGTTTAAAGGGGCAACAGTCTGTGTGTGTGTGCTGTTGAGCCAAAATGACCAACAGCATCTTGTTGCTCTACTAAGACCCCAATTGTAGAAGGTTTTGCCCAAGTTGCTCGGTAAAAGAAGAGGGTTGTTCTTGTACTCTTAGGGCCCTGATGTTTTTGAGACTTGATTGGACGTATTTAGTGCAGTGAATCAGACAGGCTATATGGATGAACGGATGGTGAAGGAACATGATTAAACTTCAGCTGAAGCACACAAATGTTTGACTTCTGTGTTTGTAGTATTGAGCCAAGCTTTGACAATGAGTAATAGCACAACATCTCTTTAAAACGAAAAGTCTTAAGATAATTTACAACCCAAATAAACCAGCGCTTCACTTTAACGGCAGCCATCATTTTGAATCAGTAGGTGTCTTTCCCTCCATCCATTATCTGAACCGCTTATTCTGCTCTCAGGGTCGCGGGGATGCTGGAACCTATCCCAGCAGTCATTGGGCGGGAATCACAGGGCCGACACACACACTCACACACACACACACACACACACACACACACACACACACACACACACACACACACACACACACACACACACACCTAGGGAAAATTTAGTACGGCCGATTCAGCTGACCTACATGTCTTTGGACTGTGGGAGGAAACTGGAGCACCCTGAGGAAACCCACTCAGACACAGGGAGAACATGCATACTCCACACAGAGGCTGACCCGGGATGACCCCCAAGATTGGACTACCCTGAGGCTCGAACCCAGGACCCTCTTGCTGTGAGGCGACCGCGCTAACCACTGTGCCAAAATGCTTTAAATCTCAGTTTGAAGTTTGACTCCTTAGTGGAGAGAAGACTAGGAGTGGCTACCTCCCCCTTAAATAAAAACAGGTTGTTATGGTCCTGTATCTCCTGTTCCAGAAGCTGATCCCAGAGGGCGTTTCCACTTATTCCCCGTGTCTCTGTCTTATTTCTTTGACATCGCACTCTTTTCATCTGACTGCTGATGCAGCGACTTACTCGTGCTCGCAGATAAGCCTAGAGAAAACAGAACACGTTGGAATAGTGGTTTGTGTTGCTCTGTTATTAATTTTTTTTCCACAGTGACACTTGTCACAGTGCCCGGGGAATTAAGAAACAATTTAAACTCAGCCAGTCAGGTGTCAAGACTTGTGTTTGAAAAAAAATCTTTGACAAATCAGCGGTGCATTTTGGCATCTACTTAAAAAAGCAGAATTCTATTTTTGTGAAAACTCAACCTTAACTACAGTGTTTTCAGAAAACGCACACAATCCTCCATTGAATATGTCACTATGTCTGAGAAATGAAAAGAAATAATTGGTTCGTGTGATGTTCTTCTGAGAGGGGTTGTGTTCTGCACTTTGATATTCTGCACTTAAACATGGGTGTTTTTAAATTGCTTCGTTAGACAACAGAACAACAAAGAAAGTTTGTATTAGTGTATCCCTTCTTGCAGTCCACAGCTGCTACCCCTTTAAGCCAACTCAGTTGTGATTTTGATATTCATCACACGCCAACAATCAGAGACTTCAGTCAACATAAGAACAAGCTTTTGGGGCAAACAGACCTTCCTGGCCAAGCCAAGTCAATTGTATTTGTATAGTTCAATATCACAAAGTACAAATTTGCCTCAGTGGGCTTCACAGCAATACAACATCCTGTCCTTAGACCCTCTCATTGGATAAGGAACAACGCCCTAAA
This sequence comes from Lampris incognitus, assembly GCF_029633865.1. Taxonomy (NCBI): domain Eukaryota; kingdom Metazoa; phylum Chordata; class Actinopteri; order Lampriformes; family Lampridae; genus Lampris; species Lampris incognitus. The sequence continues at coordinate 29,313,149 of NC_079227.1, read as the reverse complement.
AAAACCTTTAACAGGGAGGAAAAATAGGAAGAAACCTCAAGGAGAGCAACAGAGGAGGGATCTCTCCCCCAAGACGGACAACGTGCAGTGGATGTTGTGTGTACACAATTTACACAATACAACACTGAAAGAGGATAACAGAATTATAATGGAATTATGAAATATATGAAGAATATGAGGAAGAGGATACCAAGCAGTGTCCAGACGACACCGGGACAGCCCGGGACCTGAGTCACCTGACCACCATCACCATGTAGACGAAAAAAAAAACAACTTAGTCACACATCTTAGTGAGAGAAGGATATAACATTAAAACAGGATAACAAAATTATATGGATTTATAAGATAAAAAAAGAAATTGTGATGAGGGGGATGCCAGGTGGTGACCACCATCACCATGGAGACCTGGGAGGACAGACAGTTGCAAATTTGCCAAAATCATATAAGGTAGGATATGCAGTGTTCTCATCATGTCAATCAAGAGGTTAGAAAACGCACGTTCTCTCTTTCAATACTGTTCATGAGCACAATTGTTCAAGTTGAATACTTTATTCTACACTCAATAGCCCCAATCATGTATCCTAGCAATCTTTGAATTATTACGCCAGACTGGCAGCTGCAGTCGTTCTCAGAATGATTGCAGCCGATAACACTGATGCCTATTCACAATGTTAGGATGATGGCACTCTAACAATGCATACCTGTCAACTGAGGACCAATGGCTGCCCTCATGCGTTGGTGGAGAGGACCCGTAAATGTGTCAAATGACAAGGGCAGATGACCAAACTAAAAGGTGACAAATGTCAACTTCGTGGAGGTCAACATGGGGTCTAATTGGTTAGTAACTGTAAGACCTTTGACAAGGGTTGTTGGTGCATGCGGGTACCAATATTCCTCCATGTAGTATATGTTGTTTTTAGTGGTGAGGATCCCCACAAGTAGATTGTCAAGTCTCTTTATGACTGTTGAGAGCAGCACACATGGTAAACTATCACTGCTATATTAATCCCAGTGTCCAAAAGGACACTTGGCTGTGATGGATAAAAGAAAGACTGACACCGACAAGAGGAACTGAAAATCAGAGTCAGTGCTAATTTTTCAACATTAGCAATGATTGGTTACCCCATACTCATCACCTGCCCTTGAGGGAACTGCCAGGTTACAATTACTCAGGTCTTAGCTGTGTGGCACAATGTAAGAACCCCCATGTTGAACAAAAGCTGCCAACCTTTTTTTTCTTCTTATAGATGTGAAATGGAAGGGACGTGAGGGAGGTGGACGGAGAAGAGAGGAGATGTTTCACTTAATAGGGGAAGCAGATAATGAACTATGTCTGAGTTAAGAAAACGAGAAAAGTGTGGCGTATGTGGAGACACGAGGGACCAACAGAGCAGCATAAACACATCATTCCCTGCAGAGAGTCTCGAGATACGGCAGAGGCGAGAGGATTAAGTGAAATCCCAAAGCCCAGCAGCAATAGCCTATAAAATCAGCTCAACCAGCTTTGATGACTACAAAAAAATGTGGAGTAAAGTATAAGAAGAAGAGTTTCATTCATTCATTCATTCATTTCTATTCTGTATACAACGGAGCCCATCCCTGCAGGCTATGCGCCTAAGGGGAAAGGATATATACTCAGCGGGGTACCAGGGCCATCACAGAACAAAGTATAATCACACTACCACTTTCTAATCCCACTCATCCATTGACTAATTATAAATTTATTCCCGTTGATTAGAGTACACCACAGATGAGCAAAGGCATTAACACATGCATTTTAATGGGCTCTCTACAGATCAAATGCCTTCAGCCTAGAAACTGAAAATAGTAGTTGAGAAATTGAACATTCAACACCATCACTGCACTCATACTGGCAGCGACAACAAGAGACAAAGCGGCCAGAAGTCATTCATTTCCAATGGTCTCTGGCCTATACTGAGTGACATGGCATGGCGAGTTGCCTAGCTACAAAATCTCCAGGACTTGGCAAGAAAAAAAGAAGTTGAGCGATGTTCAACTTCATGCAAATGAACAGCGACAAAGTCGAGCCAATCAGAGGGCAGATGTGTTCCTCTTATATTCTTTCACTATGAAACGGTTTCGTAAACTTTGGTTCCTATATTGGTATTTTAGTTCCCATCGCCGACATGGAGGAGAAACTGATTGCAGATTGCACCTGTTGCTGGCTTTCCTGTCACGATATGTTTAACGTGAACCTTTTCAACCATTATGGATTGCCTGAAATGTTTTGATTGGAAATACAGTCATCAGGGTGTGACTTGATCTTTGATTAAAAAATGTAAGATGAAAGATTATATTCGAAAGTGCAGAAAATATGCCACCAATCGACACGGCATGAACATGCATGCATGTGTGGGTTTTTTTTTTAACTAGACAGTTTCCACTGGGAAGAAGAACTTGTCAGACTGGTCAGACTTATCACCTGCTAATGGATTTCCGCAAGACAGCATATTTTGCTGAGATGGCGTGAGATGTGGCCCTAATAACCGTGTGAGTGTGTGTCCATTTATCCCTCACTGCAATCAGCACTGTTGTTCATTTGGACCTAATAAAGCAACAATCTTGGAACCCAGATGCTAAATTGTCTGACTATGGGGACAACAGCCAGTATTTCAGGGCTTCTGGTGTAGCTGCTGGCTGCTCACTTCTGTTTTCTATGAAGACTTCCCGTCATTGTTTACAGATAGATTAGCAACTTGAGACACGAGAATGGGGCGGCACGGCGGCGCAGTGGTTAGCGCAGTCGCCTCATAGCAAGAAGGTCCTGGGTTCTAGCCCCAGGGTAGTCCAGCCTTAGTGGGTCATCCCGGGTTGTCCTCTGTGTGGAGTTTGCATGTTCTCCCCGTGTCTGCGTGGGTTTCCTCCGGGGGGCTCCGGTTTCCTCCCACAGTCCAAAGACATGTAGGTCAGGTGAATCGGCCATACTAAATTGTCCCTAGGAATGAATGTGTTTATCTGTGTGTGTGGGTGTGTGTGTGTGTGTGTGTGTGTGGTGGGGTGGGGTGATGGCCTGGCAGCCTGTCCAGAGTGTCTCCCCGCCTGCCGCCCAATGACTGCTGGAATAGGCTGCAGCATCCCCCGACCTTGAGAGCAGGATAAGCGGTTAAGATAATGGATGGATGGACATGAGCATGGAGTTGGGGTTGAGAGACGATGTCTACAACCTGATTGTTTCACAAATAATCAACACGAGTCGAACATTTCTCCACATGATACACAAACATTGATACTTTTTGTAGGTGTTTTAGGTCCACACGACATTTTGGCCAATGCATTCCACCTCTTTCACTCCCCACATGGACTGTTACCAACATGCAACCAAAGCATGTTCCTGTAGAGACTGCCACCTACTCAAACATGATTGGCCACTACTAAGACTAAAATGGAAATGCTAACCAGAACATTTCCGATGTCCTGTGCTTACAGATTATTCATGCCGCAGATCGGGAGTTCAAACCCCGGTTGGGACAAGTCTCCAGTAAGAGTCTGTGGCTTAGACTCCTAATGCTATACAAGCCAGCTAGCTACCTCAGATATGAGTGAGTGTAACATGAATAGAGTCATACCAGCTCGGACGTCGCCCGGGTTAACAAGGTCCGTGTCAGGTGTTGGGGAACCAGGGCAACTTGATGATAAATGGGCTACTGGAATAAGACGTTCATGGACAAAGGCCGAGAACCTGAAACTGATGGAATGTTACTATAACAGCAGACCCCTGGAGAGGGGTTATATAAAGTGAATGTGGGAACTGTCGATGAGTAGGAGACCTACTTCCACACTGACTCAGAAGCAACTAATGGCTCACAGCTCAAACATCAATAAAAGGAAGCTACTCTCATGACTTGAGATGGAGAGGCTCCAACAGGATGATTATACAATTCAGCATCTTGAATGGCCATCTACTAGGCAGCCATGACAGCTGAAGCTCCTGAGGTTCAAATGAGAACCATGGCCAGACTAAAGACGGTCAACCCCCGGGCACAGCTTCCACGACTCAGTGACAAAGTACCATCACAAATGCAATATTTTGACTGCCACCATAACAGAGACCAACAACCCTGTATATGCTACTGCAACCGTAATCCTGGAGATGCTTGGGTACAGAGCTAAAAATACAGATCACCAAAAGTACATTCCATCGAAGAGAAGGCTGGAAGCCAAGATCAAAGCAGTACAGAGAGATGTTAGCCAATTAACAAAAGTGCAGAAAGGTGTGATAAAGACAGGCCATGGTTGAAGAAGTACAGTAAGATGTCCATAAGTGAGGCCCTGGAAACTGCTAAACAAAGGCTCACAGCTCTGACTGCCAGGCTGAAGAGATACACTGGAGAAGCAGAAGCCAAAAGAGTAAATGGCCTGTTCCTCAAAGAACCATCCAAAGTGTACTCCCAGCTGCAGAGTAACAAGGGAAAAACATCAGACCCACCCAGAGCCAAGACCAAGCAATACGGGTAGGATATATGGGAAAAGGAGGCATCACACAACATCAATGCCCAGTGGCTGGTGGACCTAAGAGTAGACCACAGCAATGTCTCAGAACAAGAACCAGTTATCACAGTGGTCAACATCCAATGATGAGTCTCAAACATGAATAGCTTGACTGCACCAGGGCCTGACATGATCCATGCCTACTGGCTGAAGAAGCTAACGGCACTCCATGAATGTCTGGCGACACAGATAAACCAGCTGCTAACATCAGGGTCTCACCCTAGACTGGCTAACACAGGGGAGAACCATACTGATCATGAAGGATCCCCACAAGGGTATAACACCTTCAAACTACCAGCTGATAACCTGTCTCTCCAAAAGCCAACAGGACACTAATAGCCTTCATCAAGAACACAATTCGGCAGTGGAAAAAAACACGAGGCCAACTCAAAGACAATCACACAGGTAGCCATCAAATGTGGCATATACCAAGGTGATGCACTATCCCCGCTGCTGCTCTGCATAGGCCTGAACCCCCCTCAGCCAGATCATCATGAAGAATGGATACGGATACAGGTTCAGAAGTACAGTTACCATCAGCCACCTCCTATACATGGATGACATCAAGCTGTATGCCAGGAATGAGTGAGACATTGACTCAGTCATTCCTGGCATACAGGAAGACGAAAGATGCAGGCTGTGCAAAGACACCCCTGAGACAGTCAAGCACCTTAGTAGCAGGATGTAAAATGCTAGCTGGGAAAGCATACACTGAAAAGCATAACCAAGTGGCTGGGATAGTGTACAGGAATATCTGTACTGAATGCAGACTGGAAGTCCACAAGTCCAAACAGGAGACACCACCAAAGGTGGTTGTGAATGGCAGAGCTAAGATCCTTTGGGACTTCAAATTCCAGACTGACAAGCAGGTGCTAGCTAACCAACAAGACATTGTGGTGATCGACAGGGAACAGAAGACAGCAGTATTGATCGATGTAGCAATCCCGAGCAACGGCAACATCAGGAAGAAAAAGAATGCGAAGCTAGAGAAATACCAAGGGTTGAAGAAGAACTTGATCAGATGTGGAAGTTTGAAATCCACAGTAGTCCCGGTGGTAATAGCAGCACTAGGGGCTGAGACCCCCAAAACTGGGAGAGTGGCTCCAGCATATTCCAGGAACAACGTCTGAGGTCTCTGTCCAGAAGAGTGCGGTCCTAGGCACAGCTAAGATACTACATGGAACCCTCAAACTCCCAGGCCTCTGGTAGAGGACCCAAGCTTGAGAAAGACACACCACCGGAAAAAGAGTGAGAGGGAGATTTTCTTTTTAATCTTATATAGAATCTGTTAACAGAGATTAGATAAGGCATAAGCACTGATGGCAGTGTTGTAAATCCATATAATGATTTGGCAAAATTTTATGTCGGATGCCCTTCCTGACACAACCATTAACCCTATGGACAAGGGCACAGGTAAAGCACTGGATGCCATCCCAGTATTCATGGACTTGGGCCCATGCCTGTTGCCATCGGTGCTGTACCTTCACAAGGTACCAATGGAAACTATCAAATCTGCTGTGGCAACCCCTGGGAAAAAGGGAACAAGCCAAAAGAAGACGAGATAAGGCAAAAGCACAAAGCAGGCAGCCACAACACAACACATCTGAACGTGACTGTGAACATCATCAGTACCTTTGCTGCATTGGCTGCATCACTGCCAGTGTGAGCGACAGGGCATTCCTCTACATAGAAAATTAAAATGGATTCTCCCAATGGAGGGTTGACTGCTTTAGCTATTTCCGTTTGATAGTCATTTCCCATTGCAACTTGAAGAGGACATCCCTGAGGTTAAACTTGAAATTTGGAGTTTATCCAATGATGTTACATTACCTGGTAGCACAGCAGTCTATTCCCAGTTCCTGGTTTTGATGTAACCCACTGGTGCTGGAATCTCTCTACACACCCCGGGACTCTGCATTGTGTTTCTCTGTGTGTAAAGGGGTATTGTGCAGAGAGAAGAAAGCACCGGACACGGGGGTTCTGAATTGTGGTTGAGACCGGGTGGCACTTTATTTGCTCACAATAGCTGCTGGTGCATAACCTTACAAGGTAGTCAAACAAACCCGGGTCCTGGTTTACAGCTTCTGTCGTTGGATAAAGGGCTCTCTGCAAACCCTGAGCTACAGGTGAGACTTTCTCATCGACTGTTACTCTGTAACTGTAACCAGTAATCTGTCCTAGTTCTTTAAAGAGTGACTCATACTCTTGTGCTAATTGACTGAATCTATCTGTCTGGTCCATTGCACTTACATTTACATTTCCTCCAGGAGTCATTATCTTTAATGCAAAGCATGATTTTCTGCCCATCGGTATTTCCACGTTTCCTTTAATAACATAAACCTTTTCTGTTATGTCATTGTCTTGCCATGCCAGTTGTGCTTTAAAGTAACCTAGACACTTTAGTGGAGTCTTCTGGCCATAAGGATAGACTCTCTTCTTAGTCTTCTTCAGTTCAGCTTTGTGCGAAAACACTTTCTTATATAGATGTTCTCCTATGAGGTTTCTTCCACTGCCGGTATCTTTTGATCATTTATTCTTATTGTTTTTTTTTACTTGACTTGAGGATCTGTTGCATGTATAAATTCATCAGAGTCCGAAGGGTCATCCACATGATCTAGTGTCATCCAATAAAGAAGCATTCCTTATTTTAAACTCTCTTTATTGTCCATCCTCTCACTCCAGTACATTCTCGTCTCCCTCTTTCCCACAATTTATCCCCCACTTCCTGTTCTCATGATCTCTTCAACTATACTACTCTTCCCCTTCATTAGAGTTACAGTTAGTTACTTTAACACCAACATAATAAAAAACCAATGACAAATGAAAATGTCTTGGTTTGGTTTGGTTTTCTTCACGTTCTCAAACATTTGAACATTTCTTTTAAACTAACTTCTATCTTGTTAAACCAACATATTTCAAACATGTTCCAAAACAATCTAAAATCTCAATGTTCAATAAATCCACATTTTTTTAAAGCCAACTTAAACATCATCTACAGTCACTAGGACTTTCATAGTATGACTACAACATTGACTATCGCTCAGTAGTCAATGGCTAAACTGGGCTTTTGGCCTCTGTTACGGCACTAGTGCCGCGTGTCTGTAATAACGGGGGACGTAACAGCCTCCATCTGGTCACCTCTGTCTTTCTGATCCCCACTGTTCACTATTATCTCCATCTTGAAACACATGGTTAACACCATTCTTTCTTTTACTGTGCCTGGTGTGTAAGATTGCCCTGCATCGACAGACGCAGGCACACACACGCCTACTCACACACTCACAACATAGAATAAAAAAATTAAAATAACCAAATAGATAAATAAATAAGAGCACAGAAGAGCAATTGTATCCTATTCCTGCAATGTGCCTACACATTAAATCACATTTTCCCAAAGTACATAGTCACACTAATCTTTGCTAATTTTTCATTTAATTATAATTTTATATACTTATTGAGCATTTGATGCTTGTTTTGATCCAGCTCAAAGCAAAACAGGTCTCTTTAAGGGTTGTTTTAGATGTAAGATGACACAGGTTAGCCTAGCTGCTGCCCTATAACATCCAAACCTGCTTGTAACACCCCGCCTAGTCCATGGCTCACTGAAGTCATCAGAGAGCAAAGGGTGGAAGTCACAGCGGCAGAGAGAAAATGGCATAAATCCAGAGAGCCCACTGTCCTCAGTGACTATCAGAGTCTCCTGGCATCATTCTCCTCCAGTTTAAAAACTGCTAAGACCACTTACTATCAGAGCTAGGTCTGTGGTGCCACAGATGCTTGAAAAATGTTCTCTGCTTTCAACTCACTCCTCATTCTGCCTCTGCTCTGCTCATTGCTCGCCTTGTATTTTACTGATAAGGTCTTCACCATCAGTAACCAGTACTCTGCGCTTGACCAACTCAGTGTGCAGCTGCCAGCTAACAGGGCCGATCTCTCCTCATTCTCCCCTTTGACGAAGGAGGAAGTCTCCAAACTTCTGCTGGACTCTCAATGCACTACCCTTCCACTGAACCCAATGCCATCCTACCTTCTACAGACCATTTCCCCCACACTTAAACCCAGCAATCACACACATCATCAACTCCTCACTTACAATGGGTGTCTTTCCCACCGCATTTAAGCATGCTCGGGTTACCCTGCTGATCGAAAAAAAACGACACTCAACCCAGCCCAGGTTGAAAACTTCAGACCGGTTTCACTCCTGCCTTTCCTATTAAAAAAACTTGAGCGCACAGACTTTAATCAATTCTCTGAATTCCTGTCTGAGAATAACCTATACGACCCAAATCAGTCTGGCTTTAAGTGGGGGCACTCTACCGAGACTGCACTCCTGTCAGTAATGAAATCACTGCGTTCAGCTGGAGCTGCTGGTCAGTCCTCAGCTCTAGCACTTTGACACGGTTAACCACCGAATCCTCCTCTCCACACTCACTGAGCTTGGTATCTCAGGATCTGCCCTTCGCTGGTTGAACACGGTGACACATCTAGTCTTCAACCAGTCAAAAAGGGCATGTCACCCTGCTGTTCATATCCCTCCACTGGTTCCCAGTTGCTGCCCGCATCAAATTCAAAACCCTGACACTCGCTTACAAAACGGCAACTAAAACAGCCCGTCTACCTGAACTCCCTCATTCAGGTCTACGCTTCCTCCTGCTCACTATGCTCTACCAATGAATGGCGCCTGGTACTACCACCACAACAGGGCCCTACGTCGCTAGCTAGACTCCTCTCTTCTGTAGTTCTACAGTGGTGGAACGAGTAACCAAACTCTGTTTGATCCACAGACTTGCTCTCAATCTTTAAGAAAAGACTAAAGATCCTGCTCTTCCACAAACACCTCTGCTCTTGATGGACTGCAGAAAATTAAAAAAAAAATCTGGTTCTATGCATTCTATTCACTCTAAGCATTGCCTCTGTCCCTGTTGGCACCTATGTCCTATCAGACTCGAACGTAGCTTTATGGCACTTACGCGTGTTGTTCTCTCCTGCCTACATCCTTGTTGGTGTTGCATCAGCTCTCAGATGTGCATTGCTTTAGATAAAAGCATCTGCTAAATGAAATTATATTTGTAAATTGTAGGTGCTGAAACAACAAAGACATCCAGTGTTTGGTGGTTAGCATAATTCTATCAGCAGGGGTAACATATATAGTGCTGGTTAGGTAGAACTGGGTATGTCACCGGCAACTTAAGACACCAAGGAATATCTTTATGACCTATACTGCTGAGAAAGCTTTATTGTACATACACTCTCATAGAGCACACAAAATTATCCACCGATAATCATGCATTATATTGTCTCCGTGAAAGGAGTGGAAATCCCAGTCGAGATGTGAAAATGCTGACAAAGTATTCTACATTAAAAAAAAAACCCAGCAAATCATTGGATCCAGCAAAAGGGGGAAAATGCAGCCCTCTATACCAAAGCAGATCATCATTGGGGCTTAAGACTGCAGCTAGGTCAATGATACAGCTAACGTATTCTGTGTTATACAAATGCATGGCTTTTCTTGTGCTATTACTTTACTTTTAATAAATTACTTTTCAGAGGTATTTGATTATTTTGTAAGCCTACAAACCTTGGGTAAGGTAAATGAATTGAATTACTGTGCTTTAGGACCTTTGTCGACTTATGCCAGATCCAGAGTATCTACTACTATGTTCGGCTACTCCCATTAGGGGTCACCACAGCGGATCGTCCGTTTCCATCTCTACCTGTCCTCTGCATCTTCCCCTGTCACACCACATCCATAAACCTCCTCTTTGGCCTTCCTCTTTTCCTCTTCCCTGGCAGCTCCATCTTCAGCATCCTTCTCCCAGTATACCCAGCATGTCTCCTCCACACATGTCCAAACCATCCCAATCTCGCCTCTCTTGCTTTACTGCGGAGTTTACGCCAGATCCAGAGTATATTGACCTAATATAATAAAGCCAACAGCAGTAACATAGAAATTTGAAATTAGAAAGTGAGCTGATGAGATCTTCTATGGAGGAACAGATGTCTTGCTGTCACCGGATCATCGATGCTGCTGACGAGCATTTAATGATACTTTAACGGATTTGCTTAGTTGAGGGATGAAACGGTGGCAGGGAAGTAGGGGACATAAGCAAAGTACTGAGGACAGACAGTGGGTAATATATATATATATATATAACAAGTTAAAATGATCACAGAGAAAGAATGAGACAAAGATTTGAGGGGAAGTTTTTATTTATTTATTTATTTTCCACCCCATTTGCTTGCTTCCCATCACACAACGGGGGAAAGGAGAGGAAAACCACACTAATTGACAGGGAAACAACCCTAATGGTATTTGTCTCCCCTGTTGTAATCTGCCACAGCTATTTGCACACGCACACACACGCACACACACACACACACACACACACACACACACACACACACACACACACACACACACACACACACACACACACACACTATCCCTCTCTAATGAGAAAGCCTTGAATCACAGGTGGTCTCATCTGAGGAAGACAACAAACTAGCCAAGACAAACTGAAGGGACTGTTGTGGGTGTTGTGGAACAACAGATCACAATAGCCGCACAAGACCCGAGATATTCAAGCAGGTTCAGGAACTGGTGTGATAAAATTAGTGAAGAATTATGCAAATTCTTCTCTGTGTCGACGTCAACCTGTACCATAGACGATGCAGATGTGTTTTTTCACTCCATAAAATGACGCCCCCCCGTGGTCATGCTCAAGCTTCTCTTACTGCACGTTCAACTCGCCAAACCAGCACTGAGAAGACAGCTGGAAAAACTGAAAAACAGATATATGGTTTTAGATGACAGCGAGGAAAAAGTTGACAAATCAACACTTAAAAGTGTATCCTTCATTGAGGTGTATGGTCTATGTGTAAGGACCTTTTAGAATCTGGAGATCTTTGGTGCTTCATTTGCCAGCATGCTTGTCTTAAAACGTTTCCTGTGTGGGTGTGGTTTCCAAACGTGTGGACCAATGGGATGTATTTGTCTTTGAATTTTTGTTATCGGCCAATGATAGGATGAGGAGTGTTCTGCCCGCGAAATCGCGGGGTCGCAACGGTCGATCTCCTCGCGAAAAGGAGGGAGCTTGCAGATTAAGCAGGACTCCAAGGAGAGAGGTCCCATTTTTTTTATCTCTCTCTTTGCGGCTCCGTTTGAGTGCCCGTTTCGCGGAGACTTTGTACACAGCCGTGTACTGGCCCGCATTTGAGGACCCGAGGGTTGCGATTGGCCCACGGTCGTGTGCTTGCTGGTGGGGTTTGTTTTGGGTCTGATTGCTTCGTTTCCCACCGGAGGACCATTGTCTTTGCCGGGGTTTTCAGAACGTTGCGACCTGTGGCCATCTTGCGAGTGGAGGCCCTGCCGGGGAACCGACAGCAAGCACAGCGCCGACCATCCCCTGGACTGCACACAGCCTCCCAGTCGTGGGAGCGTTGGAGGGTGAAGGTCCTGTCGGGGAGCCGACGGCCAGCACAGCGTCGACCATCCTCTGAACTACACACAGCCTCCCGGTCGTGGGAGCGTTGGGTCGTGAGTAACTTGGGCAGATCACTTATATACACACACACCCACGCACTTTTGTCTCGTCGCCTGGGCATCGTAGGGCGTCTGCCTTGCCCTGCGCTCAGAGAACTGGTTTAATGTGCACCAACGGGCCCCAACAGAAAGCGCTGGGTATTTTGTATTCTTTTGATACTTTCTTTCTGTGTATTGTGAAAGGTTGTCACACCCCGTGAAATTTTAATTAATGTTTAGTTGACCAACAGTACCACACTTGTGTGGTACTCTCTGTTTCTCTCTCTTCTCTCTCTCTCTCTCTCTCTCTCTCCCTCTCTCTCTCTCTCTCTCTTCTCTCTCACACACACACACTCTCTCTCTCTCTCTCATTATTATCAAATAAATCCTATTATTATTAATTATATTTCGGGTGTATTGGCAGCTCATTTACTTTTGGAGTGCTGGTAATAAGCGTGTACGGTACTTCAGTACACAGCAGGGTTACACGATCTGCCTTAACCACAGGTTTGTTTAAATTCTGGGAAGATACACCATTCACTAGCCGTAGGTAAGTGTAGTATTTTCTCGTTGGAGGCACCGCGCTACTACACTGATAAATATCCAGGTTAATTATTTCTATTATCATTTATCACTATTATTGTCATTAGTGGCACTAGCCTACTAGTGCACAGGAGGTTCGGCCAGCTCAACATTCCACCGCTGAGAACTCAGGATGCTGTTGCGCCATTGGATTTGCTTGTAACACTTTAGTAACTGGTAGCATTAGGATGTTGTCTTGTTCAAATGTGCTTGGCGTTGCCCGCCAGTGAAGAAGGGGTTACATATGCCAGGAAAAAAAAAACAAAAAAAAAACACTCAAAATAAAAGACAGTTTCTTGAGATGATAAGTAAACCATCATCACATTGTTAAAACTGTTCCGGAGGCACATCTCGCTGAAGCCCGTGTTATCGTGAGAGCATCTCGGCTGTCACATCACACCCAGCGGATGCTGATCAGCTTTTCCAGTTAAGCCCTGCACTTGCAGCGCTCTTTACAATCCTCTCCACGCCAAAGAAACGGTCGCTCAATGAAAACCAAGCCACCTGGCGCACTGCTGAACACGTCCTTTGTTTAAAACGCCGCTTTCACTTCCACACCTGCGTGTACGCGTTTTGTCTTGACTCGCACGCCGGTCGCTGACATAAACGGAGCCCTGCATCACTATCGAGACAGCAGGTGAGTGAGGAGGAGGAGGGAATAATGACGACGAATCCGGCGGGAAGGAATAAGCTCAGAGTTGCCCCTTGTCTGAATAGACGATGATTGTTTGAGGCTGACCCGAGATGTGCCGGCAGCTGATTAGAATATTCTCACATAACCTTCCTTGTCCTCTTTCCGCTCCTGGCACACCGGGGACTTTGCATATGGTGAACTGCACTCACCCCTCCAACCGGGAAAGGAAAGGTTGTTCGGCTGCTCTGAATTATGGCTGGTAGAAGTTGCCTGTTAAGTCGCTCTGACTCGAATCCTGGACACTATTGGTCAGCGATGTGAATAACAGCAACAAATAGACGCAACCAACGAGGACCAACGAATTCACATATAAAGTTAGTAGATACACAACATGTTCTCCAACATCTGCAATTTATGGGTACCCTCAGTTGAGGTTTGCTGGGGTATCGAACAAGAACTAAAACAACACGGCCAGCCTGGCTCCTGTTTTTTTTGGGGGGGGGGTTTCCCCCTTTTTTTTCCCCAGTTGTATCTGGCCAATTACCCCACTCTTCCGAGCTGTCTCGGTCACTGCTCCACCCCCTTTGCTGATCCGGGGAGGGCTGCAGACTACCACATGCCTCCTCCGATACATGTGGAGTCACCAGCCGCTTCTTTTCCCCTGACAGTGAGAAGTTTCACCAGGGGGACGTAGCGCATGGGAGGATCATGCTATTCCCCCCCAGTTCCCCCCCACCCCCGAACAGGCACCCCGACCGACCAGAGGAGGCGCTAGTGCAGCGACCAGGACACATACCCACATCCGGCTTCTCACCCGCAGACACGGCCAATTGTGTTTGTAGAGACGCCCGACCAAGCCGGAGGCAACACGGGGATTCAAACCGGCGATCCCTGTGTTGGTAGGCAACCGAATACTCTGGAAATGTATAGAATGGGGGGATATGAGTTGATAACTTTGTTTCAGTCAATACTATTAAGCAACCCCGGCTGATATTTAGCAGACCTGTTGACCTCCAAAATACCGCCTCAACTATAAACCCATATATAGGATTCTGGATCTACCCGTATTTCAACTCAATGGAAAAATACCAAGCCTACAGATCCAGCAGTTTGTTTTTTCTTTTTTTCTTTCTTTTTTAACTGTTTGGCTTTCAATTATGCCATAATTATGCTTTTTTTTATCTGTTGAGAAAAACTCTATCGGGGTCTGAAGATGCAAAAAAAAAAACCCTTTGTTACATTTCAGGCATTGCCCAGCTAAAGTCATTTCACAAGTGTCTCTGCTGACTCTGTTCTCCATCACTATCTTCCTATGTATGTTGACAGTTTTTTCTCATGCGCTCTTCTCCCCCCCCCTCCCCCCCAATGAGTGAGGAGTCATGGGTGGAAGTAAGGAGAGAAAACAAGGGGAAGTTGGTGCAGGTCGGACTGAACTTCACGTTCCTCTTCCTGTGTTTGATGTCAGATGCTTATGGCTGACACTGCTTTCTAACAGTAAAACCCCTGGGTTGTGAGTATGAGTGTGTGTGTACATGTCTAGGTGTGGGACTATATCTGTGCACAGGAGCATCTCTGTATGTGTTTGTGTGTGTGTGTGTGAGAGAGAGAGAGAGAGAGAGAGAGAGAGAGAGAGAGAGAGAGAGAGAGAGAGAGAGAGAGAGAGAGAGAGAGAGAGAGAGAGAGAGAGAGAGAGGGAGGGAGGGAGTGAGAGTGAGAGTGAGAGAGAGAGAAGCGATGAGTCTCTAGTGAGAGTAAGGTTTCCCTTGCAGTGATGGATGGTATAGGAAGGAAGGGAGGGAGGGAGGGCAGGTCTTCTGGGGAGAAAACAGGAGCTCCCACACAAGACAGGAGGTGCATGCATATTTTTCCTGCCCTCCTAAACCCCTCAATACATCTAACAGAGAGATGTATTGAGAAAAAGATTAATGGAGAGAACATCAATTTTTGAGGTAGTTTTGAGGAATGTTTAACAGGGGCATACTCAGCACCAACTGATGGACCGATGGATAAACGTGAGACACATGAAAGCAAAATAACAACATAAGAGAGGAGAAGAGAAGAGAAGCGAGGCGAGGCATTGGTAGCCGTGAGGTGCCAGAAAATGGAATTCTTTTCCACCCACTTCCTTGGTAAAACTGTGACAGATATGTAAATCCATTGGCAACACACCCCGTTTATTTAATCATCTGTTCAGATGCATGGCTGAATGTGTTGACATTCACTATTGACATATCTAGTAAACGGCTTCCCCCCCCACCACCAACCAAACATGCAATAGCTGATATTACTAAAAATCCAAATGTCATACAAATGTGACCTATGCATCCCTAATGAGCAAATATCCTGTATTAACCGATATGTCAGCATGTCAAACTGATTTATTACATATCAAAGTATTAATTTGTCAGTTTACTTGGCTGGAACAAATGGATGACGACTTTGGATTAACTATCACTGAGGTGAGGCATAATATGGGGCTTAGAGGTTTCCCCCCCAGAGACTCACACAACAATGCCTTCAGTCAGATCACCAAGCATCAAAACCTTTAAAAAAAAAAGAAAAAGTGCAAACGCGGGCGTCTGGGTAGCGTAGCAGTCTACTCCGTTGCCTACCAAAATGGGGATCGCCGGTTCGAATCCCCGTGTTACCTCCAGCTTGGTCGGGCGTCCCTACAGACACAATTGGCCATGTCTCCTCTGGTTGGTCGGGGCGCCTGTTTGGGGGGGGGGGTGACTGGAGGAAATAGCT
Organism: Lampris incognitus; assembly: GCF_029633865.1. Classification (NCBI taxonomy): domain Eukaryota; kingdom Metazoa; phylum Chordata; class Actinopteri; order Lampriformes; family Lampridae; genus Lampris; species Lampris incognitus. The sequence goes on along the minus strand of NC_079227.1, from coordinate 29,297,154 downwards.
TGATCCTCCCATGCACTACATCCCCCCAGCGAAACTCCTCACTGTCAGGTGAAAAGAAGCGGCTGGTGACTCCACGTGTACTGGAGGAGACGTAGTAGTCTGCAGCCCTCCCTGGATCAGCAGAGGGGTTAGAGCAGTGACCAGGATGGCTTGGAAGATTGGGGTAGTTGGCCAAAAATACAATTGGGGAGAAAAGGGGCGGGGGGAGAAGAAAAAAAGTCCAGACCGTCATTCCACCTTTGAACATAGTCCCAGAGTTTGGCCGCAAGTCCTCAACATCTATGTGTCCATATTGTCCCCAACTGACACAGAGACTCTAGTAATCTCCTGTCCAGCTGCTGATCATGGTATTAGTTGATACTACTTGTTTAATTATATATGATCCTGGAGCAGTCACTGTGTTCCCCTCATCTGAAGACCTGTACAAATCTGGCTGACGCATGCAATTTTATGTACTTTTCCCAAGCTGTATTTACTACCTGTTTGGGGGTGGAAAATTGTGATGGTTACAGGCACTAGAAACTTTGCAAAGTCCTGGTATGTAGATATGAAGAAATATCCTCAGGTCCTTCAGTATGATCTGAGGGTCAGAGATGAGAGCCATTGGGGGAAAAGGAAGCAATTGGGGGGAAAGGACCTTGAGTTCAAAACTAATTTCCACTGATAGCCGCCAACTATTTGACACTGGTCCATTTTCAGGATATACGTAGGAACTAACACTTACCCAAAAAAAGTACTGCACTCAAGAACTGGTGAATATCACATTTAGGGATCACAGAAAGGTGAATCAGTTCATCTGGACACAGCGTTTAGTGGTAGAAACGTTTCATTACATCCTTGTGACCTCTTCAGTCTCAACTGACTGTAGGTATCCCCACCCTTATAGAAAATACAGCAGCATGACGACCGAAAACAACGATCAGTTTCATATGCAAATTACCGTGACCATTAACTAGAGTTACAATGGCCATGTGTACTATTCACCGAGGATTACCATTCACATTTAGGGATTTCTCAGAAAGCGAGGTGGGCATTTTGTCTTCCAAATGCCAAGCTGAACAATTAATGTCATTTTGAAATACAATGGCATTCATTTACTTGCAAAGATGTCAGCTTCATATTCTGCCCTAGGATACCTTTATATCTTTAAATCAGATCATCATAGACATATTTTCTAAGATTTGTCTTTTTTTTTCTTCCTCTAACATTTGCTTCCAGCTCTTTTATAGTAAGAAATAAAGCTGATAAATGGTCTTGCTGAAGCATCCTACTGATCAAACTCAGCGAGTCCTCAGTTTTGCCTGGAGGCCATATCTTTAGCACAGGCAAAAATTAATGTTTTGTAAATGTATTCAGCTTTTAACACTGATGAAAATGAATTCAACTCAACTGGGGGACATTTATCACCAGGAACTACAATAGTCATGATAGATTATTTTTTTGTGTGTAGGCCTATATATACTCCACATATACACACAGGACACCATCTAAACTTTGGATGGTGTCCTGTATGATAAACTGAGAATCTGCTTTCATATGTTGGAAGTTCACTACACTGTACTACTAATACTACAATTAAACCATTAAGTCCTACTCCCTACTATTGATACTGCTACTACCACCACTACACAGGATGCGAACTACGAGGGAGCCAGGGGGAGCTTGGCTCCCCTGATCAGCTCCCCTGAAAACATGATTTGTGCAATTTTGGGGGTCTCTAAAATATTGACAATATGCTATACATTTCTATTTTTCTGTGTCTTCGTCATCATGGATCATGTGTAAAATTAGGCTATTATTGATGCATGATTCATACATGCGGATCACTAATTCACTTTTAATAGACATCAGCACGTATGCAATTCTTGCCATCACCACCGAAGCGTGGTGGCGCTATCAGGAAAAAACTTTCTAAAAAAACAAAACACAAACTCTCTTAGTCACACTCAGTCTGTGTGCCGAATCGCCATTATTCATGTCTATTTTGTATTCAGTATACAGATAGCTATGTCAAAAAGAAAACAAGGGAGCTTAGTTGCAAAGTTTGGATTTACTAAAAAAAAAAATCTAAGCAAATCCAAGAGCAGCCAGAGCAAGAGGAGTCTTCTACAACCGACGCTGATGTACCTGCTGGGATTGCTGTCAGCACAAACCCGCCAACGCCCTGTGTGACAATGCAGGACAAGCCGACAGAAGAAGCTGGAGATGGGGGTAACAGCTCGAAAGAGGAAGAGGCCGATGATGATGCTAACCCCACCTGCCCCTCTCTCCCGCCTAACTGGACCAGCCAGCAGTGGAGGAAATGGAAGACTCATAACACATGGCTATTCGTTAAGGGTGGAAGCTGCACAGTATGCAGAGACACAAAAACCCTTCCGCTTTCTGAAAAGGTAATTGGCACACACTTATCAGAAGAGTGGATTAACGGGGATGTAAGCAGCCATGCACAGAACCAGTTGTGCAAAAAAATCTACAAACCGTGATAGCATAGCACACAAAAGGGCCATTGAAGTCGCAGTAACCAAGCAAAAGGAGCTTCTGCCAAACAAGGTCCTCGAGATCAATTCCAAGTTAATGGAAGAAACAGCAACTTCATTCGGAAGTTGGCCACCTATACGGTGGCCAAGGAAAGGCTGGCTTATAAAAAGCTCCCTCCTTTGATGAAGGTTCAGGAACTCAATGGCACAAACATAGGCACTGTGCACAAGTCAGATCTCTGGCATGCTGAAATTGTAGGCGATTTGGAACAGCAAATGCAGAAGAAGTTTGTTTCAAATATTAAAGAGATCAATTCCAAAATCAGCATCACCATTGATGAAAGCACAGTACAGAAAACTAGGTATGGGCACTTGCTTAAACACTTGGCGAACCAACCAGAAAGGTGGTTGAGGAGTTCCACAACTGGAAGTTACAAAATAAAGCACCAGGCAAAATGCTGGAAAAGCCTTGTACAGCAAGCAGGACATACCTTCCCACCTCATCCAAGTGTGAGAGGGGGTTTTCTGCAGTTAACAATACTGATAGCAAGACCTGTAATAGGGTGCATGAAAACAGCCTCTCATCACTCCTTTTTGTGGATCTTAATGGAACCCCTTTGGAGCAATTCGATCGAACGCCCTTTATCACATCTTGGATTAAATCAGGTCACCGCCAGTCCACATCATGGGCTTCTGGACGAACAGTAAAGGCAGCTGATCCCAGGCGTCTGTGGTCACTTCTGTTTTAAGGTAAGGGCTATTCCTAATTAACTGTATTATTCGCTGTTAGCACTGTATTGTATGTGATGGGTGTTGATGAGGACTGGATCCCTTGTAGGCAACCTGGCCTATTTCTGTTGGTATTTACAATGCTCATGCATGTGTGTGTTGTTACAGGCTGGTTTGTTCATAGATGACTCTCGCATTTGATGTCTTAATTGTACCGAGAAATTATTGTGTTCATCTGTATATGTTGGGTAACTAACTGTTGTTGATGAGGACTCAAACCCTTGTAGGCAGGCTGGTATGCTGTTTTTGATTTAATGGTCATACATTTGTGTGTTTATAGGCTGTTTTGCTATTTGACCTATCCATTTCTTATTTGTGCCGAGAAACTATGCAGCGTATACTGTGCCCACCTTTAGTTGGCCGTATTGTAGCATACTGTGATGTTTGGTTTTGATACCCGTGTGGAGGTTTGACGTGGTCATTAACTGATTATATTGCTGTGGTTGAATTCATTATCCAGACGACATGGAACTACAAGACAATAAAGCCAGGCCACATTACATGAGACAAAATACATTTATTTCGAGTGCTTTCAATGAACAGATCACTCAGATTGCTTTGTTAAGGCTCTTGTTTACATTTTTTATATGCCTAACAGAGCGCATTCCTAACAAGATGGCACCCCCATCGCACCATACAACATGGGTGATGTACCTTCACATTCCCTGTATATCAGATGTGCTGACATAAAGCAAGTAGGCCTACATGCATGCAGCTATAAACGTTTCTTTGCAACAAGTCAGTCAGCCCTTTCTTTGAGGCACATGCAAGCACCCCCCCCCGTAAAAAAAAGTGAGCTCCCCGAAAGCCATGGTATAGTTCACACACTGCCTAAACTTAATACAATAAATAAACACAAGTTTCTAACTTGTACATAAACTTAAACAATCCTAACACCTAAACATAACCATTTCTTTTTTTTTTTACCCCTCCCCTTTTTCTCCCCAATTGTATCAGGCCAATTACCCCACTCTTCCCAGCTATCTGGGGAGGGCTTCAGACCACCGTATGCTTCCACCGATATATGCTGAGTTGCAAGCCGCTTCTTTTCACCTGACACTGAGGAGTTTTGCCAGGGGAACGTAGTGCGTGGGAGGATCATGTTACTGTTATGCATTTCTTGGCCACACAAAGCGATTTCCATAAATTTAATTTGGGAATTGGTTGAGGACCTACTGACACTTGTGAAATTCCCAAGTAAGCAAAGCTCAAGATCTACTGGGAAGAGAACTCCTGTGATAATGGTCAAGGTATCACAGAAGTTGTACCAAAAAGGGCCTCACCTTTGTACAAACCCAGGTACAGTGCAGGAAGGAGCTGACCTCTATACCACAGCTGAAGCACATTTCTGACAATTCAGGTTTGGATTCATGTAGTTTCTGTGGGGTGAGGTACAGTTGATGGAGGAAATTATAGCAAACCAGTCTGTACCCAGCATTAATGGTAGCTGACAAACTGCCTTGACATAAATCTGACCAGAGTTGTTCATCAATTGCCATGTTCAGATCTGATTCCCATCTGGCTCTAAATTTGTGCAGACCTAGCTTTTGGCCCTCATTCAGCAGTAAGGAGTGCATTTGAGAAATAAATTTGTATACATTTCCCTCATGAAGCAGTTTCTCCACATTAGTAAATACAGGTAAAGTCATTCCAGGGCCCAGGTTGGTTCTAAGAAAAGATCTGAACTGGAGACAGCAGAAGAATGTCTTGTTGGACAAGTCGTATTTCCTCTTCAATTGTTCAAAAGACACGAGGAGTCTGTTTTGTAACAGTCTTCCAAATGCCGGATCCCTTTATGATGCCAAGTCTCCAGAATCTTGTTAAGAGTCATGAGTATGAGTTCATTTTTTACCCTGGTGTGTTTTTGGTGACAGTCCCATTTTCATTTCAGTCCAAGATGTCCATGAATCTCACACCATATTTTAATCAAATTAAAATAGGATTGTCTGTTCTGTTCGATATAATTCTGGAGTTCCACTTATAAATAAAATCACTGGAGACCTTTTTCTTTCAGGGAATGCAATCCACTTTGTATCCAGGAGGGGACACGGTCGCCCTCAAAAAAAAAGAAGAAGAAAGAAATCACATTTGAGCTGCCAAATACTGGGTAGTCGAAGGCCCCCTAATCTATAATTCCATGATAATTGTTCTATAGATACCCTGGGCACTTTACAATTGCATATAAATTGTCTAACATGTTTTTGGGGGGGTTTTAAAGAAAGTTTTGGGTAGCAGAATGGACAAGGACTGGAAAAGATACTGTAATCTCAGTAATATATACATTTTCACATTTCACAGTTAACTCTGCCAATTAGAGTAATAGACAAACTCATTCACCTATGTAGATCATCTTCAATTCTACTGAGCAATGAGAAGTAATTAAGTTTGTATAAATGTTTCAAGGTCATTATCTACAGCTACTCCAAGATATTTAATACCATCCGGAAGCCACTTGAATGAGATTGTCTGCTGATCGTGTAGTCAAAAATTGTTTGTGGAATAATTTCACTTTTTCCCCAGTTCACCTTATATCCTGAAAAAAACACCAAAACCATTTAATAGAGTCTGTAATTTGGTGAGGGAGTTACCAGGGTCTGTTATGAACAAAATTACATCATCTGCCAGGAGATTAATTTTATGATTTCTTTGTTCTACTTTGAAACCCTTTATATCAGGATCCTGTCTAACTGCTTAAGCGAGGGGCTCAATAGCCAAGACAAAGAGCCCTGGAAACACAGGGCAACCCTGTCCACTCGATCTACTAAAGGGAAATGCTGTCGAGATCTGTTGTCCGTTAGTGGTAATTTTGGCCTGGGATTCATGATAAAGGATTTTTACCCAACTGATAAACAACTGGCCAAACCCAAACTTGGTCAAGACTTAAAATAAATATGACCACTCCAGCCCATCGAAGGCCTTTTCAGCATCTAGAGCTACAGCTATACTAGGCTCAGTTTTAGATTTTGATAGGCGGATATTATTAACGGGCCTACATGAATTGTTAGCTGACAAGCATTTCAAAATAATGGCACTATGGTCTGGATTTATTAATTGTGAAAAATATTGGTCAAGCCTGTTAGCGAGGGCCTTAAGAGATCAATTTATTGTCTGAATTTAATAATGAAATAGACCAAAATAAAAAGCACTTTAATGGGTCTGTATATTTTTTTATTTTGTGAATCACAGATTATGGCAGTAGAGAATGATTCGGGGAGAGTTAGAGTTTTTTTTATGCTAAGTTAATTACATCCATGATGAGTGAGAGGAGTAGATCCTTAAATTCTCTAAAATTCAAGGGGGAAACCCGTCTTCCCCTGGTGATTAATTAGATTGCAACAAGCCCAGGGCCTTTTCAATTTTTTTCTGTGTGAAGGGATGATCATGATTCATTTGGTCTTCTTGGCCAAGTTTGGGCAATTCAATGGTGGACAGAAATTCATCGACTTTAGTCAGGTCTTCTGGAGATTCCAGTGTATATAAAATTGTATAAAACTGTTTAAATGTGTCAATTTCTATTGGATTATATGAGTCTGAACCCATTTCAGTTGGAATTGCATTAATTGTCCTTGAGCTTCCCTCTGTTCTCAGTTGCCAGGGCAAAATTTTGTGTGCCTTCTCTCCCGATTCATATCTTTTCGTTCTTAAAATTGCTTTTCAATTGTATAAGTATGTAAATTTGAGGTCTTTGTTTACCAGTGTTTGATATAATTCATTGGCCCCAGACTGTTGGAACTCCTTTTCCAATTTCAAAATTTCTGCTTCCAGTTCTTCTATTTCTGCAATGTATTTCTTTTTAATACCTTTTTGTATAGGATATTATTAGTCTCCTTAAATAAGCTTCTAGCGTGTCACATAGTATAAAACTATTAGGAGAAGAGGCAAAGTTTGTCTCACAGAATAGCTATATCTGATCCCTATTCAACTTGCAGAATTCTGGTTTTTTAAGAAGAGTAGGGTTCAAACGCCACCTATATGAATTAGTTGTTTATTTTGGCATTAAGATGGACAGGCTCAAAGGTGAATGATCAGACAGGGTTCTAGACAAGTATTCAGATTCTAATGCTCTATAAATTGGATAACAGAGACAGGTCAATCCTAGTATGAGAGTTATGGGGACAGGAATCGAAGGAATAGTCCCTGGTTTGAAGGTGTATTTGTCGCCACATAACCATCAAATTAAGAAATTTCATAAAAGCCAAGGTAGTTTTTGCTGCTTTTGTTTTGCATACTGTTGAGGTTGACATGTCCAGAATAAGATCCAAGCGAAAATTGAAGTCGGCCCCTACGAGTATATTTTGCCATCCCCAATACCCTGAGAAAGATATCCTGAATAAAGGATTCATCATCATAATTGGATGCATACAAGTTTAAAAGTGTCCAGGGTTCTGAGTATCTCTGACAACTAATACATATTGGCCTGATGGATCAATATTAGTTCTCCAGTCGTCACCGGAGTGTTTTTATTTATCAAAATAGCCATTCTCCTGGCTTTGGAATTAAAGGATGATGATAACTGATGATTGGCACAGTGGTGCGAGCTGTAGCCTCACAGCTAGACGGTCCTGGGTTCGAACCCTGGTGTTGTCCAACCTTGGGGGTCACCCCGGGTCGTCCTCTGTGTGGAGTTTGCATGTTCTCCCCGTGTCTGCGGTGGGTTTTCTCCAGGTTCTCCGGTTTCCCCCACCATAAAAAATAAAAGACTTCCATGTTAGGATTTATACTGTCTGTGCCTTTGACCGAGGCATGGCAAGACAAACTAGGGTTGGTCCCTGGGTGCTGCATGGTGGCTGCCCACTGCTCCTAGCTACACAGCTAGGATGGATTAAATGCAGAGCGTAATTTCCCCACGGGGATCAATAATGTATCTCAAAATCCAATAAATAAATAAATAAAATACATTTCCGACCCATTGTCTCCTCAGTTTCTTATGCTCCTGTGTGGTAAGATGGGTTTCTTGTATAAAAACAATATCAATGTGCAGTTTTCTCAGGTGTGTTAAGACTCTTCCTTTAACCGGTCCATTTCCCATTCACATTAAAGCTAACAAATGTCACTACCCTTTTCATCAACAATAAGCGTACATATCCATCAGTGTTATGACCTTTTGTGAAGACCCTGTGTGAGTGAAAATGTCTCTCCGGTAGTAAAATAGCACTGAAATAGTAAAACAACAACAAAAACATGCAGAACGTCCCCCCTGCTCCACCCCCTTAGTGCCTACTCCTGAACATTTGGCATCATCTACTCTACTTAACTGGGATGTGCACATTGCACTTATCAAGCATGACATGTCTGGCTGATTCGTAAAAATCTTGTCCAGCCCAGAGTTCTGTCTGAAAAGATGAATTACCATACAAAATTATCCAATTTTAAGTGAAACAGGATATTATTACAAATACTGAAAACAACCGTTTCAAAAACTACCATGCAAATTAGTCAGCTTAAGCTGAAACCAACCTATCACATGTAAATTGAGCGTGCTGTCATCACATTATGTAGACCCTTTTTAATATAACAAGAGTGACGACACTTACGAGCTGCCATGTCTTTAAAGAACTACAGTTGCCTGTCCAGTTTTCATCCACCTGTTTTCATCCGTTATGTTTCACCTAAGAGTCACGCAGGAATATCACCGCTTCCTTAGGTGTTTTGAAGAATCTTCGCCTTCCATCGGGGAGTGTGATCCTCGGTGTTGCAGGGCGGAGTAGGGCAAATGAAATATCCTTAGATCAAAGCTCCTTCTTAACTTGGTCATAACTTGGCCTTCCTGCATTTCATTAAGCTGGCGTTCAGGTCGGGGAAAAACAGCACAGGCTTATCACCGTACATGATGGGACCCTTATTCTCTCTGGACCGCCATTTGAGCAGGCGTATCAGGACAGGCCTCGGTCTCTGGTCTGCAAGTGGGCAGAGTGCAGAAGCCCCATGTGCCTGCTCTACTATCAGGGGCTAAGTGAAATGCTCTTGTCCCAGGGTGGCTGGGATCCAGATAGCAAAACAAGTTTACAGGGTCATTTCCCTTGCAGCCTTCCCGAAGATTAACGACACGTATATTGTTGCATCGACTGTAGTTTTCCAGTTGGTCAACTTTCTCCATTAAAAAGACATTTTCCTTACTCAACTTGATAACATGAGAGTCCAGCTCCACCAACCGGTCCTCCGCCACACCAACACGTTCATCCGCCTTGGCTACGTGGGAGTTCAGCTTATCCAGCATAGTTTTCATCCAGAGATAGACTGATTAATTTCTGTGGTTATATAGTCGATTTTACCGGAAAGGGCTTGATTACTGTTTCTTATTTCTTGAAGAATAAGCAAGTCTTCTCCACTCAAGTGTTCCTGCTCCACCACCGTTATGCGAGCTTCTTGGTCACCAGTCCCAGGAATAGTTTTCTCTGCAGATGTCAGAATTTTCTCACTATCTGACTTTAGTTGTTTGTTCCTGGGTCTCAAGGCATATTGCAGCTGTCCAGCCAAAGTAAAAGTGGGTTTGGGTGTTTACAAAGGCTTTAAAATGAATTCGTTTGGAGAGCCCCTGGGCTAGCGTCTATCTAGCTTCGCTGCATCACGTGACACCCCCCCCCCTCCACTGCACATCTTAGGCAGTGCCTCAGGATTGCCACAACAGAAAACAGGCCAACATCAGAAGGATTGCCTCATCCCATCGCTCTCACTTCTCTTACTGATTGGCAAATGAACATCCATTGATTTTTGTCCAATTGTCCATAATGAAATGGTTGGTTTTGGACTTGTTTTGTTTCAAGACTGCATTTTTTTTCTTGTGTGACCCTCAACACAGGCTTCAAGAATCCCAGGCCTAAATTACTACTACTAATAATAATAACAATAATAATAATAATAATAATAACTAACATTAGCAACAACATCTGCACATAAAACAACTTTTGCTGGCACATGGAAAAAAATGGGCGTTTTGGCCCTTGGCTTGGCATGCATGACATGATTTGGAACCTTGGGGAAAACTAATTGGGGAGCCCTGCCCTAAAGATTGGCATGGCTCTTTCATGTATACAGGTACAAAGATATTCTCATGTGCTACAACATGCTTCATTATAAAATGTATCACACAACTCGAGCTGTCCTGCAGCTTCTGAGAACTTCAAAGTCTTTCTAGATTAATGTGAGGCATCGTATTACTTCAGAAGAACATGTGTGCACAGCTGACTGTCCCTGGATAAATATATACCAGAAAAAAAAGAGCAATTTCTCCTGTCAAATTATAACACTTCAAAAGACATGGAGTGTGTGTGTCCTTGGTTGATAATGATTTATCTCTGGGTTGTGTAGTTTACCGTCTGATTTTGAGATGACTAGGTTGGGGGTCACACGTCTCAAAACACTGATGGTTAATTAGCCCTAATCAATTGGGAATCAATTGCAAACTCTTTGCATGCAGCCCGTCCCTGCCGTGCGCTCGGCCCAGTGGTTTAATGCGTCACACAGAGCCAATCAGCCGCAGGCAGAGATGGATTCGGTCATGTTGTGAAAAAACCCACAGAAAGATCATCCGCGGCAAAGAGCCAACACGGGCAATTAAAAGGAAAAAAGACCTTTGAACACTGTCATACTGACGCACTTCAGAAAAATATCAACGAGCCAGAACGCACATACGTTTACGTTTCTCGCTCAATAAATGTTGTGTCCAGATGAACTGATTCATCTTTATGTGATTTTCTGACCTGGATTATTGAGCATGCATGAAGACATCATTGCTTCATGTTGCGAGAGACAAATGTTAATATTGCACAAAAGAAAGGTTTAGGGCTTTGGAACCTGAAAATATTTCCATGCCAGGCTAAACACAGACCTGATAACAGACCATTAATGTCTGTCGAGGGAAAAAGGCTTTCAAAAATGGGTAAAAATTAGCCTTTGCTGTCGGGGTAACCTCTCATCCTTATTGATATTGTGGGTTTCCTGTTAATGGTTTTTGCTGAGATAAAGGATGTGAAGCTGCTTTTTTAAATGAGCCAAGGATAAAGGTTGCTGTATGCTGGAGGGTAGACAAATTTTTTTCTTTTCTTTTTTTTTTACAAAAGATGAGTTCCCATTGCTTTGTTCAGTAAAATAGAGCTAGAGAAAAGGAGACAGAAGGGAGACAGAGAATGCATCATGTTAGGCTGCCTTGTGATAAACTAGATGTGCTCTATCGCACTACTACAAGGACAAACATCTGCCTCCTTCAAACTGATTTCACCAACCTTGATGAACCGAGTCCCCCGTTAATCAACGTAGTAGGCTGCATGTGCTGCATTTTTATATTACACTCCAATAGCTCTCTCTCACTTCTTTCTTACACGCACACAAAAATGCATACACACACACACACACACACACACACACACACACACACACACACACACACACACACACACACACACACACACACACACACACACACACACAGGACCTGATGTGACTACATAGTTAAATAGTTTAGTTATATAACTGCAATTACCATCGTTCATCAACAGAAGTAATGTTAACATGCGGGCTGAGACGGATAGGCTAGCGAAGGGATAGCATAGCTGACACAAGAGCTGAACATGTAACTTTCTTTTCTATATTTAACCTTGTTAAACGGCACTACAAGTTGACACACTAAGACACATTCCCACATACTCATGGTACTCACCCTGTACCAGTGTGGGAAGAGGGCGGCATGAAATCACATTTGCGGCGGCCTCACCCAGTACCATCCATACCGTGTCTTTGCCCATGTCTGCGTTTAAGTTTTTGTCTTTGTTTGATGGCTGGGAGATCTGGCGCTGGATCGGCTGGGAGAACTTGGTCTGCTGTGTCTTGTGGGCCCAGGGGCCACAGCCCTGCCTGGAGCTGCGACCAAGGAGGTAACACCAAGGGTGGTCCGACAAGACACAGAAGCGGGGCAGGCTAAGCTAACTGTTAGCCCACGCAGACCGGCAGTTCCAATAACACCGAGGGCAGTCTGGCGGTGGCCTCACCTGGTGTTGAATGTGGTGTTTTTGTTGTCAACGTGTGGAGTGTGGGGAGGTGTGTCGAGGGTGTCTGGGCTGAGACAGCTGACATTGGATTGGCTGGGGGAGCCTGGTCTGCTGCATCTGGTGGGCCCAAGGACCACAGCCCCTGCCTGGAGCTGCGCCCAAGGAGGAAGCACTGAGGGCGGTCTGACAGGATGTGGAAGCGGGGCAGGCTAAGCTAACTGCTAGCCCATGCAGACTGGCAGTTCCGACAGTCATCCTGGCTGGCGTTTGTTCCCTTGGACAGTGATTTTTTTTTTTTTTAGATGGATATGTATACGTTAGTATGCGTGTTCTAGAAGTTCTTGTAGTTTTTGTCTTTGTGTTTCACTGCTGTGGGCTGGGGGAAACGATATTTCGTTTCATGTACGGGAGTACATGAAATGAAATGACAGTGTTCCTGATTCCTGACATATGGTGATGAAGATTTATTGAACTGGACGTTGATGTCTGACTGCTGATGCAGACGACGGGGCGATACAGCAACAGCTAGTGCCGATACAGCAAGTGGCAGAAGAAGAACAGCACAATCAACCCGAGCCCGCTGTGGAAATAAATGCATCCGCATTTTTGGCACCGACCCAGCCTTTTTGGCGCACCAGGTGACCCTCCTCTATGATGGAAAATATGGAAATAACACTTCAGAACTTACCTGCTAGCTACTGGCTTAACCAAGGCCCTGAAGGAACAACAGTTGGCAATTTTTCTTCATTGTTTGGGGATCGAGGGACAATGCAGCCTTGCTACACTACCAGGTTAAAGTTACTGAAACAGAGCATGCTATCGCAAGCCTGGATGCACATTTTCTGCCCAAAATAAACACAACTATTGAATGTGCTAAATTCTACAGAAGGGCACAACTATAGGGAGAAGCTGCAGCAATGTATGAAGCAGAGCTCAGGAGGCTAGCACATACTTGTGAGTGGGGAGAGTTTACAAAGCAGTTGACAAAAGATCAATTGATAAACAGGACCACAAGCAACAACTTGAGGGAACATTTGCTTAATGGAGATATTACCCTAGCTATATCTGTTGACATAGCCACTACCATGGACGCTGCAAGAGAGGGAGTGAACATGCTGCAGGGGCAGCACAGGCTAGTACAAGAGCTGATGTGCAAAAAATTAATTACTCACAAAATTGTAGGGGTAATTCACAATGGAAAAACTGAAGACAGTCTTATTCAAATGACACAGAGCAAGGAAATGGTTCAAATGTGAAATGTCATAACTGGAAGAATGGGTTATAAGTCAAATGACGAAAACTGCCCAGCTGAAAAAAAACGATGAAAACAACCAACAAGTTCGGAGATTTCAATAGAATGTGCCATTCAGCTAATGCTTAAAACTAAGCTGCGAGAGCCGTTACAAAGAATAACGATGATGAAAATGGGAACGTTACCACTGCAATGTAAGTATACAAAGTACACTGTCTTCACATGGAAAATACAGAGGATGTTTTCTCTCATCAGTGCATTGTTGGTGGCATACAGGTGAATATGACACTAGACACTGGAGCCCAGGTGTCTTTGCTGAACTCTGATGTTTATTTTATTTATTTATTTATTTATTATGATAGATTAGACACTAAGGAAGAAGAAAAGGACTTGTACCGATTGGCTAGACAGAGGGACGGAGGATAGAGAGAAATGTGCTGACAAGTGAGGACAGTGTGTTGAGAAGGTGGAGGGAGTACTTTGAGGGGCTGATGAATGAAGAAAATGAGAGAGAAATGGCTGGATAATGTGGGGATAGTGAATCAGGAAGTGCTGTGGATTAGCAAGGAGAAAGTGAGGGCAGCTATGAAGAGTGATAGGGTGGTTGGTCCAAATGACATAGCTGTGGAGGCATGGATGTGTTTAGGAGAAATGTAAGTGGAGTTTTGGCAGTGTTTAGGAGAAATGGTAGTGGAGTTAACTAGATTGTTTAACACAATCTTGGAAAGTGAGAGGATGCTTGAGGAGTCGAGAAGAAGCATACTGGTATCGATATACGCTGCTCAAAAAAATAAAGGGAACACATAAGCAATGCAATGTAGCTCCAAGTCAATCACACTTTTGAAATATCAACCTGTCCAGTTAGGAAGCAACACTGATTTGTGAATCAATTTCACCTGTTGGTAAATTGTCTAATGTCCACCAGGTGGACATTAGACAATTTGCAAGACAACCCCTATAAAAGGAATGGATTTGCAGGTGGTGGCCACAGACCATTTGCCTGTCCTCATCTTTTCTGGCCGATCTTTGGTTAGTTTTTCATTTTGCTAGTGCCCTCACCACTAGAGGTGGCATGAGGCGGTATCTGCAACCTACAGAAGTTGCTCAGGTAGTGCAGCTCATCCAGGATGGCACATCAATGCGTGCTGTGGCAAGAAGATTTGATGTGTCTCCCAGCACAGTGTCCAGAGCATGGAGGAGGTACCAGGAGACAGGCCAGTACACCAGGAGACGTGGAGGGGGCCACAGGAGGACAACAACCCCGCAGCAGGACCGCTATCTGGTCCTTTGTGCAAGGAGGAACAGGAGGAGCACTGCCGGAGCCCTACAAAACGACCTTCAACAGGCCACTAATGTGCAGGTTTCTGCTCAAACAGTGAGAAACAGAATGCATGAGGATGGTATGAGGGCCCGACGTCCACAATTGGGGCCTGTGCTCACGGCCCAACACCGTGCAGCCGGATTGACCTTTGCCAGAGAACATCTTGGTTGGCAGATTCGCCATTGGCGCCCTGTGCTCTTCACAGATGAGAGCAGGTTCACACTGAACACATGTGACAGACGTGAGAGAGTCTGGAGACGCTGTGGAGAACGTTCTGCTGCCTGCAACATCCTCCAGCATGACCGGTTTGGCAGTGGGTCAGTGATGGTCTGGGGAGGCATATCCTTGGAGGGCCGCACAGACCTCTACGTGCTAGCCAGAGGTACCATGACTGCCATTAGGTACCGGGATGAGATCCTCAGACCCATTGTCAGACCATATGCTGGTGCAGTGGGCCCTGGGTTCCTGCTCATGCACGACAATGCTCGTCCTCGTGTGGCCAGAGTGTGTCAGCAGTTCCTGTATGTCGAGGGCATTGATGCTATGGACTGGCCTGCACGTTCCCCAGACCTGAATCCAATCGAGCACCTCTGGGACATCATGTCTCGTACCATCCGCCAACGCGATGTCGCACCACAGACTGTCCAGGAGTTGACCGATGCCCTGATCCAGGTCTGGGAGGAGATCCCTCAGGAGACCATCCGTCGTCTCATCAGGAGCATGTCCAGACGTTGTAGGGAGTGCATACAGGCACGTGGAGGCCACACACACTACTGAGCCTCATTTTGAATCGTCTTGAAAAATTTCCACAGAAGTTGGATCAGCCTATGTTCTCATTTTCCACTTTGATTTTGAGTATGATTCTGAATCCAGACCTTAATGGGCTAATGATTTTGATTTCCATTGATCATTCTTAGGTTATGTTGCTCTAAACACATTCCTCTGTCTAATAAATAAAGATTTTCAGCTGAAATATTTCATTCATCGAGGTCTATATTGTGTTTTTAGGTGTTTCCTTTATTTTTTTGAGCAGTGTACAAGAATAAGGGCGATGTGCAGAACTGTAGCAACTACAGAGATATAAAGTTGATCAGCCACAGCGTGAAGATATGGAAAAGAGTAATAGAAGCTAGGTTAAGAGGAGAGGTGACGACTAGTGAGCAGCAGTATGGTTTCATGTTACAAAAGAGCACCACAGATGCAATGTTTACTCTGAGAATGTTGGAGAAGTACAGAGAAGGTCAGAAGGAGGTACACTGTGTCTTTGTGGATTTAGAGAGAGCATACGACAGGGTGTCGAGAGAGGAGGTGTGGCAGAGAAGAATGTAGAAGAATGTATGAGGGCAGTGTGACAGTGGTGAGGTGTGTGGTTGGAATGACAGATGGGTTCAAGGTGGAGGTGGGATTACATCAAGGATCGGCTCTGAGCCCTTTCTTGTTTGCAATGGTAATGGACAGGTTGACAGAGATCCGGCAGGAGTCTTCGTGGACTATGATGTTGCGGATGACATTGTGATCCATAGTGAGAGTAGGGAGCAGGTTAAGGAGAGCCTGGAGAGGTGGAGGTATGCACTGGAGAAAAAAGAAATTAAAATCAGGTGGAGCAAGACGGTATACATATGTGTGAACAAGAAGGAGGACAGTAGAATAGTGAGGATGCAAGGAGTAGATGTGATGAAGGCGTATGAGTTTATATACTTGGGGTCAACTGTCCAAAGTAATGGGGAGTGCGGAAAAGAGGTGTGAAGAAGAGACTACAGGCAGAGTGGAGACGGTTGTCAGGAGTGATATGTGACAGAAGGGTACCAGCAAGAGTTTGGAGACAGTGGCACTGATGAAAAGACAGGAGGCAGAGCTGGAGGTGGTATAATGCTAAGATTTTCATTGCAAGTGAGAAGGAGGACAGGATTAGGAACAAGTATATTAGAGGGACAGCTCAGGTTGGACGGTTTGGAGACAAAGCAATAGAGTCAAGATTGAGATGGTTTGGACATGTGTGGAGGAAAGATGCTGGGTAAATTTGGAGAAGGTTGCTGAATATGGACCTGCCAGGGAGGAGGGAAAGAGAAAGGCCAAAGAGGAGGTTTATGGATGTGGTGAGGGAGGACATGCAGGTGGCTGGTGTGACAGAGGAAGATGCAGAGGACAGGAAGAGATGGAAACGGATGATTCGCTGTGGCGACCCCTAACGGGAGGGAGCACCAAAATAGCGGTCAAGATCATTCTCCTCATTCTCTCTCTTTTACACACACACACACACACAAACGTTACACAAATGTCCCTTAAAAGAAATCTAGGAGTGGCGCTCAAGGGCAGAAGAAGAGAAAATTTGGAGATGGAAAAAGAACAGGGTTATGTGATTTTTCAGGTCTTTTCAGACGGAAAACAATTGACTCACCTAACTAATTCATTTTCAGTGAGAGGTGAGCGGGCAGGTAGGGAGGCATGGGCAATCTGTCAGGCGGAGCAACAAGCGGGCACAATCCCATGAAACTGTTGCAGTCATGCTCATCTTACACACTCGCCCTCCCGCTGCCAGAGTTGTATCGTCTTGGAACTTTTTTTTACGCGACACGCAGTATCACCCCACAAAATGGACGACAGACTGACCCTTGCCGTATGTGAGTTACTTATTTTATTTAGATGGACTCTCAATATTTCTCAAAGATATATTTTAATATGTTGGCTATAGCCTATATATGAAATACAGTTGTACTGGCAGGGATACAGTAGTGCACAGAAGCCATTTCTATGGTTACCACGCATACAGTGCCTGGCGTTTACTCGCAGAGCACTTGTCTGCCTGTCTATTCACATGAGGAGTGCATTTAGGGACCCCTCATTGAATACATTCAATCCCTAGCCCTTAACCCATAACCATCATGACTAAATGCCTAACCTTAACGTAATTCAATCCTAAATTCGAGTCCCAACCCTTAAATAGACCCTTTTCCTCATGGGGACCCATAAAAATGTCCCCAGTAGGTGGTTTCTTGTTCTTCTATCCTAATAATGTCCCCACTCAGATAGAAGAACAAACACACACAAACACACATTTCTTGACAATACAATTTCTTTCAAAGTTTCAAAATTAATATCATCCAAATGAGTACTATATAGAAAAGTGATGTTTAAAAGTAAAGGAAGAGATTGTATGCAAAACTGGATCCAATCATCAGTTAGGCTCCTGCAGACGGAGGGAGAACAGTCTGACCTCAATCCAAATGATGCCATACCATCGTAACTGGTCTGCTCAGATCAACACTTGACAAAGTGGTCTTGCTGCACTTCTTAATTACATGGAGTGACATATATTTGTCTCTTTTTATAAGTTTCTCTTCTCTTGTATTCCATCAATTTCCTTTTGGCGAACACTGACATTTGGGTAAATTGAAGGGTGGGTATTTAATTCAGCAGGAACAAACCCAGCCAAAACAAGTTTTGATCCTGCAACCTCCTACCACAAGGTTACTACAGGAATTTGGAAACTTAAAAGGAATGGCAATAATGTGACACTCTATGTAGTGAGGATTTCCTCCCTCATGCTCTCTCTCTCTCTCTCTCTACCTCCCCCCTCCCTCTTTGAAAACTTTACCAGAGATAATCAATAGCCTTTTCATATACTAATTAGGTTTGCAAAGCGGCCCTCTCTACACCTCACACTAGAGGGCCAAACTGACATCAACCAGACAGGAGGCTCCTCAGAGAAGTCATGTCTTTTGACACAATGATTAGCCTCACCACAGGACACAGATCTCTACTATTACTTTCAGCTGCTCCCGTTAGCGGTCACCACAGCGGATCATCCATTTCCATTTCTTCCTGTCGTCTGCATCTTCCTCTGTCACACCAGCCACCGGCATGTCCTCCCTCACCACATCCATAAACCTCCTCTTTGGCCTTCCTCTTTTCCTCTTCCCTGGCAGCTCCATATTCAGCATCCTTCTCCCAATATACCCAGCATCTCTCCTCCAAGCCATCTCAATCTTGCCTCTTGCATTGTCTCCAAACCATCCAACCTGAGCTGTCTCCTTAATAAACTCATTCCTAATCCTGTCCTCCTTTGTCACTCCCAATGAAAATCTTAGCATCTTCAACTCTGCCACCTCCAGCTCGCCTCCTGTCTTGTCATCAGTGCCACTGTCTCCAAACCATATAACACAGCTGGTCTCACAACCATCATGTAAACCTTCCCTTTAACTCTTGCTGGTACCGTTCTGTCGCAAATCACTCCCTGACACTCTTCTCTGCCCACTCCATCCTGCCTGCAATCTCTTCTTCACCTCTCTCCTGCACTCCCCGTTACTTTGAACAGTTGACCCCAAGTATTTAAACTCCTACGCCTTTGTCACCTGTACTCCTTGCATCTTCACCATTCCGCTCTCCTCCCCCTCATTCACACATACACTACCGTTCAAAAGTTTGGGATCACCCAAACAATTTTGTGTTTTCCATGAAAAGTCACACTTATTCACCACCATATGTTGTGAAATGAATAGAAAATAGAGTCAAGACATTGACAAGGTTAGAAATAATGATTTGTATTTGAAATAAGATTTTTTTTACATCAAACTTTGCTTTCGTCAAAGAATCCTCCATTTGCAGCAATTACAGCATTGCAGACCTTTGGCATTCTAGCTGTTAATTTGTTGAGGTAATCTGGAGAAATTGCACCCCACGCTTCCAGAAGCAGCTCCCACAAGTTGGATTGGTTGGATGGGCACTTCTTTGAGCAGATTGAGTTTCTGGAGCATCACATTTGTGGGGTCAATTAAACGCTCAAAATGGCCAGAAAAAGAGAACTTTCATCTGAAACTCGACAGTCTATTCTTGTTCTTAGAAATGAAGGCTATTCCATGCGAGAAATTGCTAAGAAATTGAAGATTTCCTACACCGGTGTGTACTACTCCCTTCAGAGGACAGCACAAACAGGCTCTAACAGGTACTATTTAATGAAGATGCCAGTTGGGGACCTGTGAGGCGTCTGTTTCTCAAACTAGAGACTCTAATGTACTTATCTTCTTGCTCAGTTGTGCAACGCGGCCTCCCACTTCTTTTTCTACTCTGGTTAGAGCCTGTTTGTGCTGTCCTCTGAAGGGAGTAGTACACACCGGTGTAGGAAATCTTCAATTTCTTAGCAATTTCTCGCATGGAATAGCCTTCATTTCTAAGAACAAGAATAGACTGTCGAGTTTCAGATGAAAGTTCTCTTTTTCTGGCCATTTTGAGCGTTTAATTGACCCCACAAATGTGATGCTCCAGAAACTCAATCTGCTCAAAGAAGTGCCCATCCAACCAATCCAACTTGTGGGAGCTGCTTCTGGAAGCGTGGGGTGCAATTTCTCCAGATTACCTCAACAAATTAACAGCTAGAATGCCAAAGGTCTGCAATGCTGTAATTGCTGCAAATGGAGGATTCTTTGACGAAAGCAAAGTTTGATGTAAAAAAAATCTTATTTCAAATACAAATCATTATTTCTAACCTTGTCAATGTCTTGACTCTATTTTCTATTCATTTCACAACATATGGTGGTGAATAAGTGTGACTTTTCATGGAAAACACAAAATTGTTTGGGTGATCCCAAACTTTTGAACGGTAGTGTATGTATTCCATCTTGCTCCTAATGACTTTCATTCCTAAATGGTCTCTGTGTCCTATGACTACAGGACACAGAGACCATTTAAATGACTTTCCGAGGCTATTGCTTATGGGAAACTCACCCATATCAAAAGCAGGGTGGTTCCTGGTATCAGATTCACAGCAAGACATGGGACCACCTGATGACCTTTCCAGGTTATCATCATCGTTGATCACAGGAAGATTTACTCTCATCTCCACAATAAGGCAGAAACTCTCCCTCTCGCCATCTGTCCATCAGCCCTGGGGGAGGGTCAATACCACGGGCGACATGATCAGGTGCTGAAGACAGTTGCAGAGGCCATCTCCATAGCCGTGGCCAACAACAAGCAAGCCCGTGGACAGAGCAACATTGTCTTTGTCAGGGCTGGTCAGCAGCCTCAGTCACAGCCCAGATCAGCAGCCAGTCTCCTCACCTCTGCGTCAGGCTGGGAGCTGCGAGTTGACTTGGGGGAGGGGGCAGCTCAGGTTCCCGGTCCACGTTATGACAACTTCGTTGAGGCCAGACGTAGTGCTATCATCAGCCTCTTCAAAGCAGGTGCTCCTTATAGAGTTGACAGTTCCCTGGGAGGACCGGATGAAAGAGGCAAATGAGCGGAAGCGGTCCAAGTATCAGGAGCTGGGGGATCAGTGCCAGAAGAGAGTCTGGAAGGCATGTTGTGAGCCGACTGAAGTGGGGTGTAAAGGCTTTGCTGGCCACTCACTGTGCAAGGTCTACACTCTACTTGGCATCACGGGGGCTGCAAAAAGGAAAGCCATCAAGTTTATCATGAAGGTTGCTGAGCGGGTCTCCAGATGGCTTTGGATCAGAAGGAATGATCTGTGGGCTAATGCTGCTGGGACACAAGCCAGGGCCTGATCAACCATGGCTGAGTCACCTGAGCAAGAGTGTATGATGTTGAAAGTCCCGAAACATGTTGCAGAGATGATGTTTTTTTTTATTCATCGCCGTTTTAGTTCTTGCTTATGTTTGTTTTTTTTTGTTTTTTTTTTCTCTTTTATTTTTTTTCTTTTTTGGCCTTTGTACTTTATCATTTGTGTTTATGTTCCTCAAAGAAACTCAATAAAAACTTAAATAAAAAAAAAAGACCCGAAAGACCCGAGGACCTCAGGAAACATCCCTGATGATGTATCCCAGTGCATCCAAGGATACATCTTTGAATCATCAAATAACATTCAAATGAAAAAAACCTAAACCCTTTCTATTCTTGAAGCCTAAAGAGCTAAAGATAGGGAGAAGAGTAGACTCACACCGTTGGTATGTCCAGTTGTATCTGCGTATTAACCAAATTAGTCCAGTTTCTATGTACACACAAGTTCCATTTAACAGCTCTATGAGTAATAACAGGAATATTGGCAATAACAGGAATAGCTGGGATACTAGGAACATTGTCTGAGGTAGCACAACAAATTAAAAGACACAACAAGCAGATTCAGATTGTCTTAACTGTGCATCAGGATGAGGAAACCTTGCAGGAGAGTAAGGTCAGTTCAAAGTTCCTCGATAAAAGTCGTGAGAGCCTGTGTGATTGGCGTAGAGTCCATCACACTTGAAAATGACAGGGCGTTTCAGAAAAGATGTGAATTTGTCCACAAAGGGGATGCCTCTAATCCTACACTAACCCTCGAGCCAGATGTGGAGTAGATGAACACGGCTGAATTTGATATCACCAAAGCCTGGGGGAGGCAGCAGACTGGAGATGACGCATTGTTTACCGGTGTCGAGCGGATCATCAATGTGGCTAATAAAGTCCGCCTTGAGTCTTTCTGATTGCTTTAATTTAATGCCATTAAGGCTGTCGTGCACAACAAGGGTAGGTACAGACTTGATTCTGAAGGAGCTCAAGGACAGAGGACTTGATATCCTGAAGGCATTTTCATTTATTTATGTTCAATGCCTGTCTCACGACTCACTGCCAGCCGGGCAGCATCTCTCTTAAGGGGCAGTTTGTAGTTTTCACAGGCAATGTCGTACAATACCGGCTCCACCCTGGCTCACCACGAAAACTACAGCCAAATGGGGTCAACCACACACACTTCTTTGCTATTGGTTGAGGCTGCGGATTTGCCGGTCAAAGTTAAAGTTGAACTCCACGCGAAGTGAAGACGCAAATTTCTTCTGCCACCGGAGGCAAATGTTTATTCATCCCTTCACTCGCATGGAAGTGAACGGGAGGTGAACATTCGCCAATGTTAATTATACACGTGACCATAGCTTCAATTCTGAAAATCACATATCCTTTTATACCATCGCCAAACAGAGTGATAAACTGTGTTGTCATTTGAAAGGGTAATTTCATTCACCCATCTGACTCTGATTTTCCATTTATTATTTACTCATTCCATTCGTGGTAGACATTTAACTATTAATAACCGTCTATTATTGAAAGTCGTTGCCTGTGCGCTTCTCTGAAGCAAAAAGAAATCCCTGTTAAGTGAGAATTTACAACTTGAACCAAGTGATTTGGTTTATCCAAATGTCCTATGTATGTCGTCGGTGGTGCCCCCAAATTTATAACGGAGTGAGCATTATCTTAATGTGGCTATTCCTATCCCTATACTCAACACAACATGCCAGCTGCATGGACGAGAGCAGAAAAGCATTCATTTAGCTGATTTTCAGCTTTAAGGATACAGAAAGTATGTAATAATCTTGTGAATTTTTCCAAAGTAGAACTTGGTATCTACAACTTTAAAAAAAAAACAACAAAAAAACTCCCTTATTCACATAATCACTCCAAACTGACTTTTTACTCAAGCTAATCTGATGCAAAATTCTACAACTATTGAAAGTTGTAAATGTGTTTTTGTAATCTGAAAAGAGAATCATTCAACTCCAGTTTGTGAAACTCATCTAAATGGGTAAGGAGGCTTTTTGTTGACATGATGCCCATTGATACTAGAGTGGTTGTGATGGCCAGAGATTTATTTGTGTATACCTTACAATTCATCTTATACCAGGCATTTGCTTTCTTTAATGTATTCATCACTTAAATATTCATACACAACCTTTTAAGCAACTACTAATGACACTGGATGAAAACCAAGGCAAACCAATCAAGACAGGGATAGAAAAACAAACATTCTAAAAACTGCAATTAATTGATATGTAAATCACTTTCTGAATATATTTTATACAAAATAATTCTCTCTTCTCTTTCCCTCATGTAAATGAGGGAGTAGGGGGAGATAAGAGTGTACGAGCTCGACCGGCATGGGGGAAGTTCAGTCCGAACAGATGTCTCTCCCCCGACTATCTCCCTCACACTTCTACTACTCTTTCCACTGTACCTCCACCTTTGATTAGGCCCAACATAAAAAAAGGAATAAGGGTAAATTAACCGAATATTAAGACAAATATGAACGATAAATACAGACAGTGCTCAGAAGAACAAAACATGAGGAGCAGATCTTCAGAAGCAGATCAAATTCCCAGAGGAGGTAACACACACTACCCTCAGACCCGGTTCTTATCGAGCTTATAGTGTCCTGGCAAGAGAGGATGGAGGCGGCTCAGGAGCGCAAGCTAAGGAAATGCAGAACCTCATCTTCAAGAGCCAGCGGAACAGATGGAAAGCCTGGAATCTGCCAGTGGGAAGTCGGCTGCAGGGGCTTTGCAGGGCAGTCGCTCTGGAGAGCTCTTGGACTGCTTGGGATTGAAGGCCAGCTAGGAAACAGCTGGGAGCCAACATCACCAAACAGGGAGAGGCAGCATCCTGGTGGATCTGGATAAAGTGAATCAGCGGTGGCAGAACCAATGTGGTGAAAGGCTAACAACATCTTAAGAGTTGAGTGTTGGGACAGCGGGGGTAGTACCAGGACGCTGGTTTTACCAGAGCCCCCCCCCCCCCCCGAGATGTCATGGGCTTAAATCAACAAAACAATGAGGGGGGGGGTGCCCATTTGAAAACCAGCAGAAGCCACTCAGTTCAGCCCAGTTTGGAAGGAGGTGCCTTGAGGGAGGGAAAGGAGAGAGCAACGACACTGGCTGGTGCAGGGGCGAGTACCTGTCAAGGTGAGCCACAAAGACTGGACTGAACTACATTTCAGTAGAAATTCAGGTTTATATACATTTTCAAAAGTAGTAATGTTATTGTCAGCTGTTGCAAGAAGAGTATAAATGTTGAACAAAAATGATGCCATACATCAACCCCAAGGCAGGAGATCAAGACAAAAGATATAATAGACATAATGTTGCAAAATGTATGGTTTCCAGAAATTAAAAAGGATGATTTTCAGACAGTTATGTTTAATTTGGAAGCCTGGCAGACATTTTTCAACAATCTGCATGAAATACACTGCAAACAGGAGCAGGAGGGTTAAAAACAACCAACAAATAACTAAATATTCATAAAAAATGCAGACTTTTTGTCTAATTAGAGTAAATATGATAAATTAACCAACTCACACATTGCATTGTTGCACCATACCACTGTAGCCACATGATTTTGTCCTAATAACGTTCAGCGGGGACAAACTTACACATAAAAAGATAGCATATGAGCAATGTGTGCAGTTTTCTCTAACTAATTAGCTCACGAGCACCTTTCAACCCCATCACCTCGATATGACAGTGTTTTCACCATGTATATGCCCCCCCCCCGTCTTTGCAGGGCACACCAGCATATGAACAGCTTTATTAATACTTTGTGATTACATGACTCTTACCCTCATCATGCCCCTTTGATCTAAATCCCTGTATCCACCACTGAACGGCTAATGGGCTGTTTGCATATATAAATATATAACTAATCCCACGGCATGACCCATTACTGTCAGATGCCGTCCTCATAACTTAGCTTTTTTTCCCCCCCTTTCGGTTACCATAAATTATAACTCACCAACCATGTATATATTTCCTAATGCTGATTCTGGTCACCATCAGGGGAAGGCTTAACCTGTAACTGTGGCTAAAACTGTGTGAATATAAATCATATACACGTCAGCAGTGTTCCCAGAGGCCATTAATACTCACAAGTACTACGAACTGCACAAAAGCAGGGTCAGAGTTGTAGAATATAGTCATTTTGTGATAACATAATGATGGTATAACATGATGATAGTATATATCTACAAAGAAAATAAAAGATTAGTGAGGCTTTGAATGCAGGAGAAGAATCGGGTAAGGGAAGGACTTATTCATGAGGACTCCCAAGCACGAGGTACGGTTTCACTGCTTTAAGATAATTATGGGAATGACGAAATCGTGATATCACGCCTATAATTTTGAAGCCATTTTTGAGACGATACTGACCTTCCAACATTTTACCACAATTGTGATTTGACAAGCATTGTGCAGTATTTTATTTTCCTCAAAATTATTGAACAAAGCCCTCTGAAGATCTAACTCCAAATCACTGATCCTGAAAAACATATCTATAATTTCTTTTTCTTTTTTTTAAGTTTGTGATTTTGGGCTTTGCAGCCCCAGCACTGACAGCAGGTGGGTATCTGAAAAGATGCTTAATTTTTCTCTTCCATTGAACCATTATAATTGCTATAATTATGGTGTATGAACTAATGCTGCACTGCAAACGGTAATCAAATTATGTGTTCATGGACTCTTTCTAAACTCTTTACCAGAGGCAGACTAAAAACTTAAGTAAGTTCTGAAAGTTTTGGCTTTCTGCTGTCAAATATGTTCCTTCCAAAACCATGAAAACCATCTCTGGAGCCATTATCTCAACAAATGCCAGAGTGGGCGAGATTATACAGTTGGCTCTCTTTAGTGCCAACAGCTGGAAATAAAGCTATTTTGCTGTGACAACTGGTTTAGCAAACAGCCTCGAGTACGGCTGCCAAACCGTTCAACAGTGTGCGGGGCCAAATGGGGCCTGCCAAGGCAAGGGCCCGGTCCAAGTGGTGGGACATGGAGAACATTTCTGACTGAAACGTAACCTTCGACAGGCTTCTCATTACCCGAGGTGACAAGTTCAAATGGAATTACAGCAATGTCGTTACGTAGAACACAGGACAGCTTTAAGAAAAATAAGCCAACTAATATTAGGCCTCGGAGTGAGCTTTCATCAGTCAGGAGGCCCTGGTCCTCCTCTCTCTCCGATTAGGACTGAAGGGCAGACATAGCGGGGGGGACACATCAAAGTCAGACCTTGACAATAACTCACGTCTCTTCAGGGAGCATTTGAGGTTTGTTTTTTTTTCTTTTTAACCATGACAAAAAAAAATACTCATCCTTTTCCATAAGTCTGTTTTGGAAGGAAAGAAAAAAAAACCTAAAGTTTAAACTAAAACAGCAAAGTGGAAATGCTATAATTGTCGTGATCAAATCATAATTACAAATTTTGGGCAGTCCTACCTGATAACCATTAAAATGAGGAACTGCAGAAGCGATCATGATTTGGATATTCACGGACTGGCTATTAAACACACAAGCAATAAATATAACCGTCAACAATATTTATTAGCCAGTAAATCCTCAGGACTGCACCTTTAAAGTCACTGGATTCACAAGTGATTTAGCACAAAGCTACTGTGTTCAACAGAAAAGAAAAACTCCCTTACCAAAGATATTTACCAAAATTAAATAATTTAAATACACTGGCCTACTTCAGTTCTGGAACACATCCTAACATCATAACTCCATTGCCAAAGGCGAAGTTGAAATTGTCTAAGCATGATGATCCTCATATCAAATGCTTACTTGTTTCTTTCAGCGTCTGATTGGGACTGTCAGTTCTGTCTCTCACAGCTGGAAAAAGTGAGAGGTGCAAGATTATTTTCTGTTTGTGGACCTTCAGGCTTGGCAAGTCCATTTTCACACAAAAAGTATTAGAGTTCAGCAGAAGACTCCATCACCAGATCCATTACTAATTTTCCAACAAGATGGATACATTTCCCCAACTAGGGAGTCCTTCTAAGAAGCTCCTGATGATGCCCCTTTTGTGCTTTCTGCCATAGATATCAGTAGAAAACTCTGATTTATTTACCTATTGATCTACTGAAGCGATGTCATTATTACCATTTACTACACGACGAATCTTCGATGACAACAGAGCTTTTCTTCAAATTACAACAATGAACCATAGTATCCCCTTGTCGGTGCTCAGGTCGGACTCATGCGGGCCACACCAGGCAGAGGCCGAGGCTCAGCTACAGTCTTTCACTTAGCAAGCAGAGTATAAGACAGGCAAGAGTTCGGTACACAGTGGGAATCAGATCGAGGCGACGGTACCAAGACTGCAGGCAAGAGAGAAGTCCCAAGTGAAAAAACAGAACAGGCAACCAGAAAGTCAGGCAGCACAAACAGAACTGCTGGCACAGACTCGGCTAAGGCACAAAACACAACCTGGCAAAGACAGAAGGGAGGACGACAGGTATAAATACACAAGGGGAACCAATGACTAATACAGAACAGCTGGTGCAGGTGGAGAGAGGGAAGCTGGGTGGTGGACTAACTGGATGTGGAGCTGGAATGGCTGGCAGAGTTCCCGACACCCCTTATCTGACTCAGGGGAAGATCTGTGTAATGGACCATTTAATGCTCTGCACGTTACAGCAATACTGAATCAGTCAGACATTCCTTGGTCTTTGGAAAGGATTTCTAACAAGGACCAAGAACTACGAGGGTCTTGTATAAGTTAACGGTGAAGGACCAAGATCTTTTACTAATTAGATTGGCCCAAAACACCCAGCAGAACAATCACAGCTCAATCTGATCTTTAAAAAAAAAAGAAAAAAGATACACCTCCTTTTCAAAAACAGGAAGCTTACAGCACAATAGCATGTATATTCATTTTATTTAGAATGTTTTAAATAGGAGCAAAATCCAGTTTAATTTAGAACTACATTTAACAGCTGATACAATACATCACAACCATCTGTAAACTAAACAATTATGAGCAGATAACCCCGTAGCCCAGCACAGATTTAGTAAAGAAAACATATGCGCAAAAATGCAAATTAAAGTCAATTTAACTTGACACAAAGCATTTTACTATATATAGTAAAAACATTTGCCATACAGTTTTTATAATGGTATGGCTTTGTGCGATGAAAAAAATTTCATGGTGATGTGTCAAGAAATTGGCCTCAAGGCCTTTCAGGATGTGGTGGTAAAACTTTGATCCAAGATTAGTCTCGTAAAGGGAGTCTTGCCTCTGAAGGTAGCTCGGTGGCACAGTGGTTAGCACTGTCACCTCACAGCAAGAAGGTCCTGGGTTCGAACCCCGGGGTTGTCCAACCTTGGGGGGTCATCTCAGGTCGTCCTCTGTGTGGAGTTTGCATGCTCTCCCCCTGTCTGCGGTGGGGTTTCTCTGGTTTGCTCCGGTTCCCCACCATCAAAAAGACATGCATGTTAGGGTTAGTACTCCTGTCTGTGCCTCTGACCGAGGCATGGCAAGACAAACTGGAGTTGGTCCCCGGGTGCTGCACGGCGGCTGCCTACTGCTCCAAGCTACACAGCTAGGATGGCTTAAATGCAGAGAGTAGTTTCCCTTTGGGGATCAATAAAGTATCTGAAATCTCAACTAGCTTGTTAAACAACTATACTAAAATATATGACTGTATTGTGAGCTTCCCGTTTTCAAAAAGGAGAAATGTCATGATTTTTGAAGGCTATATCAATTGCTGAATTGGCCAGTGTTTAAGCCCAGTGAGAATTAAGCAAAATCTTTAATTTCTCAATACTGAAACAATAAGTGAAGTTCTTATGACCTTAAATGATACCAAACATTTTATTGAAGTCTGAGTTAAAAAAAGTGAACCTTGTGGAAGTTGCAAGAAAACAGACAACTTCTGACTATACCAACGTGTTTTTGGTTTTTTTGCACACCTTGCCCTAACCAAACATGGTGTTGGATTACCATGGCTACCCACCAAGCTCGTAAACTTCATGCGACGGGCTTTGGTGAATTATGTCCATAATCCATTAAGTGTCCACTACACCCCCCCCCCCACGAATTCACCATAACAGGCAGTTACCATAGCGGGGGCCAGATGGCTTGGCCAGAATGGCTCTGCCGAATGGGAGTGGGGACCAGGGCTCCCACTGCAGGGGCTGGGCCAGTCCAACCGGTTGGTCCAAGTCCAGGTGAGCCAGTTTGAGGTGATCCACAGAAATGCGCTCTGGCTTGCCAACCACAAAGTGCTTGTTCCTAGTCTCCAGGACACGGAACAGATGAAAACAAACAATTCTGCAGACTGCAGACTTTCACAGATGTAAGAATGTGGGAGGCAGTGCTGCAAAGTGGGGACCGGTACGCAAACTCTGGAGTTATCCAGAAGTGTGGTCCGTCGATGGGCTGCAGACAAGGGAGCCATGGTGTTGTGGACAAATTCTCCTGGGACCTGCAGCGGCTGGCCGTAAACCAGTTCAGCAGATGAGGACTGGAGATCCTCCTTAGGGGGCGATCTTGAGGCTTAGCATGACCCACGGAAGCCTGTCGACTCAGCTGCTGTCCTTGAGGCTGGCCCGAAGAGCATCCTTCCAATTCAATTCAATTCAATTCAGTTTATTGACATTAAAAACAATGTGCAGGCACATGTTAAAAATGAAATGAGGGCTGTGGCTTCACCAAACAGTGCAAGACAGACACAGACAAACACAGTATAAGATATGCACACATGAAGATCAAAAGTTAAAAATAAGTTAAAAAGAGAGCAAGAATACAAAATATTTAAAAATATCTACAGACATTCAGTGGGTGGCCAGGTTCAGGTGGGCAACAGCTTGTGGAAAGAAGCTGTTTTTGAGCCTGGTAGTGCGGGCTCTGAGGCTCCTGTAGTGCCTCCCAGAGCGCAGGGGGGAGAACAGTCCACGGTTGGGGTGGGTGGGATCTCTGCTGATGCTCAGACCCCTTCGAAGGTAGCGTTTGTGATAAATGTCTTTTATGGCTGGGAGCTGGGTACCTGTGATATGCTGGGCCGCCTTGATGACCTGCTGCAGAGCTTTCTGGTCTACTGAGGTGCAGTTGCTGTACCACACTGAGATGCAGCTGGTCAGGATGCTCTCTATGGTGCAGTGGTAGAAGTTGGTGAGAATTTTGGGGGATAGACGGGCACTCCTCAGCCTCCTCAGGAAATGCAGGCGTTGTTGGGCCTTTTTCACAAGGGCTTCTGTGTTTAATGTCCAGGAAAGTTCATCGCTGATGTGGACTCCCAGGAATTTAAAGCTGGAAACATGCTCCACTTCCACCCCATTGATGTGTATGGGGGAGTGGCTGCAGCTTCTAGATCTCCTGAAGTCCACAATCAGCTCCTTCCATCTTCTGCACATTGAGGACAAGATTGTTGGTAGTACACCATAATGTGAAGTGCTGAATCTCGTCCCTGTAGGCCGTCTCGCCATTATTGGTGATAAGGCCAATGACTGTAGTGTCATATGCAAACTCAACTGTAACAGTTGAAGGGTGAGTTGGCAGGCAGTCGTGGGTAAAGAGGGAGAAAAGGAGGGGGCTCAGAACACAGCCTTGAGGGGCACCTGCGCTGAGGGTCAGGGTGGAGGAGGTGTGGTCACCTAACCTAACAGACTGAGGTCTGTTGGTCAGGAAGTCCAGGGTCCAGTTACAGAGAGAGGGGTTGAGGCCAAGGGAGAGGAGTTTGGTGGTTAGTTTGGCAGGGATGATAGTGTTGAAGGCAGAGCTATAATCTATAAACAGCATCCGGATGTATTAGTCAGGCGGCTTAGGACCAGATTTGAAAAGGATGGGGACACGCCGGACAAAAGCACCAAATTTTTTCCACATGCTCTCCATCACCATAGCTTTCAATTTTTGATGGGAGCCACTTCATCAAGATGGCGGATGGCGTCCATCTTGGATGGCCACCATGTAAAATCTTTAAGTGTCAATATCTCAGCTTCCAAGCCACTTAGGTCAATCTTGGTGTCAAAATATAAATTTTCTGGGTCAATGAATGCATTAAAGCTATTGAGAATATCACTAGGTGATTATTTGTGCCAAGATCAAATAAATATGTTCATTCTGACAATGTATTTACATAATTTTCAACTCAGTTCCTAAACGGTCAGACATATACATTAATATAGGTCATATACATGTACACTGAAAAACTGACAACATGCATGAATTGAATTGAACTTTATTATCTTCACTAAGATAATATATAATATTCTAAGATAAAGTATATTCAAATTATGTCACATTTACAACTGCAAAGATCTGTACAATTCCAGTGTGCCTTTTTGCATGAGCACCTTGCACCACAACCACTTGTGCTTTGACAACTGCACTTGACTAGTTCACTGCAGGCTTTTGACGCCATCGGTAGAATGCTCCACACAGGAAGCCAGACCTGGCTGTCTCCATCCAGTGTCCATCCCCATCCTTCTGGACTGGGTGTCGGCTGCTGGGCCAGTTTAGATGTCGCCCAGATCCCAGACTGGTAAGCAACTCGCTTCACGTACTGCAGCAGTGAATCTTGCGTTGGTGGAATGTGTTCCATCGTTTTGTTCTTCTGGCAGAACAACTCTCTCCGTGCTTCATTGACAGATTCCAAATCACTCATCTTGTTGTAAAGGACAACTGTGTAGTGCTCCAGAAGTCGAAAGTGTTGGGCATCCATGGTCACGGGAGTGTGCGGATTCGCTGCCATGTAGTTGAAGGCCTGCGTGACTTCGGGGTAGGAATTCCAAGCCACCCATGCTGACTTCAGTGACTCCACATAGAGGGGGAAATCCTGTTCTCTGTGGGCCCGCACAAATATCAGACTCAAAATTTCCATGTTGAGGATGGTATCCCAGTACTGGAATGTTGGACTCTTGGTGATCATATCTTGTCTCCAAGCTTCTTTGGTCTTCTCATCATGTGGTCCCTCAGTCAGCATGTC
Organism: Lampris incognitus; assembly: GCF_029633865.1. Lineage (NCBI taxonomy): Eukaryota > Metazoa > Chordata > Actinopteri > Lampriformes > Lampridae > Lampris > Lampris incognitus. The sequence continues at coordinate 29,264,888 of NC_079227.1, read as the reverse complement.
CAAGAAGGCATCCTGCTGCAGCTTCGCCAATGCCAGCGCGCTCACTTGGTGGGCATGTCTTGTCCTAGTAAGGTGGGATGCTTTGAGGAAGGAGTCGGCTGTGCCAGAGGATGCAATGCCAGCCTCAATCTGTGCAGTGGTCCATCCAGAGGCCTCCAAGTAGTCGCCATGTCTTCCACATTGCCATTTCAATATGGAGACCACCAAACATGACTACACACTTGTCTTCCCCAAGTGTTTGAGGCCAGTTCCACTGAACAGATTTGGCCAGTGCGTACAGTGGTGCATCCACAGCCATTACTGGGATCTGTCCTGGATTCAGAAACTGTGTGGCTTCACGCTGCACATCCATCCCATGCTTGATCATGGAAGCTAATTTCCTATATAAGAGTAAATGGCTAACTTTACTTACCTTAACGTCTCCTGGAATGCTCACGCTATGTGTTACAAAAATATGTTGTGCATAATGTACATAATTGTGTAGATATATTGCCAGAATAAACTAAATTATCTAATATCAGAAAAAATAGTCACCTATTGATATTCTCAATAGCTTTAATACATTTGTTGACCCAGAAATGTATATTTTGACATCAGGACTGACCTTCTAAGTGGCTTGGAAGCTGAGGTATTGGCACTTATAGATTTTACTTGATGGCCGCCATCTGCCATTTTGATGAAGTGGCTCCCATCAAAAATTGAAAGCTATGGTGATGGAGAGCATGTGGAAAAAATTTGGTGCTTTGGTCCGCCGTGTCCCCATCATTTTGCTAAGCTGCCTGACTATATGTGTTATTAAGTTCAAGGTGGGTCAGAGCAATGTGCAGGGCCAACACTACATCACAATACGTACGTGTCAGACGACACGTTTTTGCGAGAGCGAAATACGTGTATATGGACACGTACTAGTTGCCACTGGGGCCGCAATCCCGTCTTCTGGCCACTGGGGGCGCAATCCTGTCTTCTAGGTCTAGGCAGAGCTGTATCGGTCGAGATTCACCACAATTTCTCCACCACACAAGGTAATGTTACATCTAATACATATTTAAGTAAAATGTTAATTTAGACATCCTTTTTATGGATGTCAATAGATTTTCGGGGGATAACCCAACAAACTCTGGGCTAACACTGCTCCGGCACAGTTCAAATGTTCTAACGTTAACGTTAGCTAGTCCCTGCCTTGGGTTGCGGAGTTTCCTAAATTGTAAACACCATACATATAACGTTAGTTCAATAATGTGGTACATATCTGCTTCAAAAAATAATCTGAAGATAGCAAATTTAGCTACGACTCACATATTAAGAACATTCGCTTCGCTTCGCATCGCTCCGCCATCTTTGTTCAATATTTTTGACATTCTATTGCGTCATGACCATGGTCATGACAGACCTAGTAGGCTACAGGGCGCCCCTAGCGGCATCTGTGAGATACGTGTCAATGAACACGTATAAGAGACTTGCAGAAGCGTGTCCATAGACACGTAAAGAGGAGGCGACCGGTCTGTATGGGTCGGTAGTCATTTAGACATGTGGATGTTGGTTTCTTGGGGACAGGAATGATAGAGGTGGTCTTAAAGCATGTCGGGACTATGGATTGGGACAGTGAGAGGTTGAATATAGTTGTGAAGACCTCAGCCAGCTGGTCGGCACATTCCCGTAGAGCGATGAAACCACTTAAACAACCCATTGGTCTGCGGATGGTCCATGATGGTGTGGTGGAGCTTCACAGTCAGGAAAACAAAGAAATGGCTGAATCAAAATCAATGTTTTGGCTAAAATACTCGTTTCTTGTGTCACATAACTATGCCTTCAGGAACGACACTACATACTCTTCCTTGAAATGCCTTTATTTTTTACCTCCACTGCAGCATTGGAGAGTGAGAACTCGATTTTTAACAAAAAGCAATTATTTCCATAACTGTATGTGTTCTGAGTTAGTCAAAGCCACACTTTCAAGTGTCCAAGTAACCAGATTCACCTCCATTCATTTCCTATGGAATGCAAATAATTATGGCCGAAGTTATTGTGGAATAGTAGGTAGTGCAAAACTGGCATGTAATGCAGTAAAAAGGTGGAAAGTTCAAAAATTTTCAAATTCATGCAAATGTGCACAGTGCTCGAGTAGCGAGGGCCAGTTACACTGGTCCAAATGAGGCCCAGGTACTGTCTGTATACTATGACCAAGATGGTGGAGAAGAAAATTACAGTCAGTATGTTGAGGATAAGGGATGCATGTCACCGGTTCCCCTGGGCTGCTGGATACTGTAGTGTCTCAATGCACACGTATGTGAGAGGGGTTTAAGGAAACAAGAAACGAAAAGGTGGTTGACTGAAGAACTGTACACATATTGTACTTATCGTTAGTCAGATTCAGGTCAAAATTAAATAAATCAACAAAAGTGCATGACTCAGTTTGTCTGAAATCAGAGACAAACAACTTCTCTCTGACTACACCAACGCGTGTCTTTATTTGCACATCCTGTCTTAAACAAACATGGTGCTGCATTACCATGGCTACCCACGGAGCTCTTAAAGTGAGCACGTCAACTTAATGACAACGGGCTATGGTGAATTATGTCCATAAGTCCATTAAATGGACACTACAACATATCCTTTAAATATCAAGTATGGAATAACAACAGTGACAGCAACATGCCAACTCTTTTTACCCTTTATGGTTAGCGTTTACGTAACTGATTCCGTTCCAGTCAATAACTGCTTACGTGCAATCAATTGGATTAAAGTGAATAATCGCCTTAAGGTGATAGTCTGATTAAGGTGTCTACATGTATTTGCATAATGTGATCCCTTCAACAATCCAAGTTTAAAAGACTTGTTGGATAATCAAATTATGGAACAGAAATTATGTTTCACGCAACCCCCCTTACAAATACGATGACATGTATTGTGTTTGATACTTTGGACAACATCTGTCCCAAGATTTATCCTGAACATTATAGACAGATACAAGATGAAGGGGTGCTCAATAGGAACAGCAAATGCACCAGATCACAACATATGGTACACTTGAATAACAGACCAAAGAGTATAGTACTATGGAAACTAAATATCAGTGTCTTAAACAATAAGTCAGTCGTAAAGGAGATCAAGAAATAAATTAAAGACAGTATAAAAGACAACATGAATGGCCAAGTAGACCCAACTCTCTTATCGGACACAATTAAAGCAATAATAAGAGGGAGACTAAGTTCAAGAACTGCACACATAAGATGAAGAGGCCAAAATACGGTGAACTGGATGAATTGAAAATGATGTGAAAACAAGAGAAACAAAAAGATAAAGACAAGGGACTGACAAACCAGATAAAGAACTTAAAAACCAAATAGGGAGCATCTTAAATGATGAAGTGGAAAAGAAATTGAGATTCACAAAACAAACCTTTTATCAGGCCCAAAAGCAAAAACAATTTGAGCAACATGGCTCAGGGCACAACAAATTATGAATACATAAAATTAGAGACCCTTTAACTAATAAAATAACCTATGAACCAGAAGAAATTCATAAAATCTCCAAAGATTACTACAAAACCTGATACTCAAGCTAAGACTGTCGAAGATATCATTAAACAATACCTGTTAACGTTAGACCTCCCCTCCATAGGAAAAATACAAAATGAGAAATTAACCGCCCCCTCGGAAAAAAAAAACTTTTTTGGACATGGCAATTAATAAATTGAAAACAAAAGTCCAGGGAGCGACAGGTTTCCGAATGAATGGTATAAAATCTTTAAAAGAAGATCTCACCCCTGTATTTCTAGAATCCTTAAATCGGACACTTAAGAATGCTGTGGCACCACCATCCTGGAAAGAGGCTGTCATCCCAAAAGAAGGTAAAAATAAAGAATGTTGTGAAACTCATCATCCAGTTTCTAGACTGAACGTATTATAAATTGTTTTACATCTATAATCTCAAAAGAATTGAACACTTTCTGACCGATTTGATAAACAAAGATCAGACAGGGTTCATAAAGGGCTGGCAAACACAGGATAACATCAGATGAACCCTACACATTTATAGAACAGGCTAATAAGCAACATCTAAGTGCAGCTCTGGTCAGTCTCGACACGGAAAAGGCATTCAACAGAGTTGGCTAGCCTTTTCTACATTGAGTGCTAGAGAGGCTGGGTTTTTTTAATAACCAATTCTTAGGTGCATACAATCTATATAGAGACCCAGCTGACAGAATAAAAATCAAAGGCCACCTGACAGGAAGTTTTAACCTATATAGAGGTCGACCCATATATTTTTTTCAGGGTGATACCGATTACTGGTAAGTTATGGAGGCCAATAGCCAATAATTGGGGCTGATATTCAGTTGCAGTATATGTTAAGAAATTTTGTGCCAAAATTTACAGCAATACAAACCCCAACACAAGCCTGCCTTTAAATGAACATGTGTTTAATTGAGTTTTGTGTAAAACAGAAAATTTGGGGGAAAAAAAGTGCATGATGTCAAGGCACTAGATAACAAATCGAGCAGAATTCTTTTTAAATAAAAAAACAAAAACAAAAACTTCCAAAACATAAAAATGGAATGAATGAAACTGCATGGACAGCAGGCAGTAAACTATGATCAAACTGAATAATTATAACAAAATAACTCCACATAAATTGGTTAAAGTGCTCCCAGCAGGCTTTGACTGAACAGAAAAAAATAAAATTGTATGTACTTGATTATCCTTATTTTCCCTCTCTCTTATCTTTAAAGTGATAGTTCAGGTTTTTTGAAGTGTGGTTGTATGAGGTACTTATTGATAGTCAGTGTATTACCTGCAGTAGATGGGTGTCTGTGCGCTCCCAGTTTGGAGATTCAGCAGGAGTAGCCGGCACAGAAGTTGAGGAATATATTGCTGCAGATGGGAACACAGACAAAATGCATTTTAGCCACTTAAGAAAAGGTTCACCTAAAAAAATAAAATCCGTTTAAGTGTACGCTATGTTTCGAATACTTTCAACGCTTATCTTGCCGTCAGACAGCCCTTTCATGTGGAACTACATTCTCTCAACCACAGAATGTCCACATTCCTTCACATAAGTGCACCTATGCAGCGCACATTATTACGCTGCAGATCAGCAGAACCAGACAGCTGTATATAATTGGGGAGAAAGCTCCATCCATCCATTATCCAAGCCGCTTTTCCAACTGGGTTCACGGGATGCAGGAGCCTATCCCAGCAGTAATTGGGCAGCAGGCGGAGAGACACCCTGGACAGGCTGCCAGTCCATCACAGGGCCCACACATTCACACCTGACCTACATGTCTTTGGACTGTGGGAGGAAACCGGAGCACCCGGAGGAAACCCATGTAGACACGGAGGAAAAAAAAAAACTCAAGTCCACAAGGCATTCCCTTGGCAGCATGCATGATGCTTGTATCACCTTCAACTGCAGTTCCTCTTGCTCAGATGACTCCATGTTCCACGTGGTGACAGGGCAGTAAGTAGGCTGTGATAGCGTTAGCTCTGAGTAGCAGCGTTGGTCCTCCTGGTAACTTTGATTTACCTCAGATCGCAGATAGGCTGTGCTCAGATATCCCGCAGCTCACTGTTGCTACTTCACCACCTGATGTCGCCGACCTGGGTAAGCTGAGGGGCTGAGTGACAACTGGGGTTACTTTTGATAGAAGGTAGCCCACATCGCGCTCATCCCATCCCAAAATGTTATGCCTCTGTAAGAGGAGATAAAAAGGAATGAAGCGGACATGATGTTGCTGGTTTCAAGTTAATGAACGAGCATAATTAACATACATGTTCCCCTTTAAACAAATGGCAAAATAAATGTATTGTCCAATACTATCCATACTAACATTATTCATTTAATATACTCGACTCTTACTTTGACTTCATCACACATTTAGCAGTTACGTACCTACATATTTAACAACCTCTATATTCCTTAAACTGTAAGATACTGATATGGCTCTTAACTTTAAAATAAATACAATCTACTACTGCTACTTTCAGCTGCTCCTATTAGGGTTTGCCACAGCAGATCATCCATTTCCATTTCTTCCTGTCCTCTGCAACTTCCTCTGTCACACAAGCCACCTCCATGTCCTCTCTCACCACATCCATAAACCTCCTTCCTCTTTTCCTCTTCCTTGGCAGCTCCATATTTAGCATCCTTCTCCCAATATACTCAGCATCTCTCCTCCACACATCCAAGCAATCTCGCCTCTCTTGCTTTGTCTCCAAACCATCCAACCTGAGCTGTCCCTGTAATGTACTCATTCTTAATCCTGTCCTTCTTCATCACTCCCAATGAAAATCTTCAACTCTGCCACTTCCACCTCCGCCTCCTGTCTTTTCATAAGTGCCACTGTCTCCAAACCATATAACATAAGTGGTCTCACTACCATCTTGTAAACCTTCCCTTTAACTCTTGTTGGTACCCTTCCATTGCAAATCACTCCTGGCACTCTTCTCCACCCACTCCACCCTGCCTGCACTCTTCTTCACTTCTCTTCTGCACTCCCCGTTACTTTGGACAGTTGCCCCCAAGTATTTAAACTCATACGCCTTCATCACCTCTACACCTTGCATCCTCATCATTCCACTGTCCTCCCTCTCGTTAACGCATATGTATTCCATCTTGCTCCTACTCACTTGCATTCATTCCTCTTCTCTCCAGTGCATACCTCCACCTCTCCGGGCTCTCCTCAATCTGCTGCCTACTCTCGCTAAAGATCACAATGTCATCCACAAACAACATAGTCCACAAACACTCCTGCCTGATCTCGTCCGTCAACCTGTCTATCACCATATCAAACAAGAAAGGGCTCAGAGCTGATCCTTGATGCAATCCCACCTCCACTTTGAACCCATGTCATTCCAACCACACACCTCACCATTGTCACACTTCCCTCATACATATCCTGCACCACTCTTACATACTTCTCTGCAACTCCCAACTTCCTCATACAATACTACACCTCCTCTCTTGGCACCGTCATATGCTTTTTCTAAATCCACAAAGACACAATGTAACTCCTTCTTGCCTTCTTTATACTTCAACATTCTTAAAGCAAACATGGCACCTGTAGTGCTCTTGAAACCACATGTAGTGCTCATGAAACCATACTGGTGCCCGCTAATCATCACCTCTCCTCTTAACCTAGCTTCTATTACGCTTTCCCAAATCTTCATGCTGTGGCTGATCAACTTGTAGTTGCTACCGTTCTGCATGTCACCATTATTCTTGAAAATCGGCACCAGTATATACTCCTCCACTCCTCAGACATCCTCTCACTTTCCAAGATTGTGTTAAACAACCTAGTTAAAAACTCCACTGCAATCTCTCCTAAACATCTCCATGCCTCCACAGGTATGTCATTTGGACCTACTGCCTTTCCACTCTCCATTCTCTTCAAAACTGCCCTCACTTCCTCCTTGCTAATCCACCACACCATCAAACATTCTCTTATTTTCTTCATTCATCAGCCCCTCAAAGTACTCCTTCCACTTTGACAACACACTCCCCTCACTTGTCAGCACATTTCCACCTGTATCCTTGATCGCCCTCACCTGCTGCAAATCCTTCTCAGCTCGGTCCCTCTGTCTAGCCAAAAGGTACAAGTCCTTTTCTCCTTCCTTAGTGTCTAACCTCTAATACAACTCACCATACACCTTTTCCTTTGCCACCTCTCTCTTCACTTTACACTGCATCTCCTTGTGCTCCTGTCTTTCTTCATCTCTCCGACTATCCCACTTCTTCTTTGCCAACCTCTTCCTCTGTATACTTTGTTGTACTTCCTCATTCCACCACCAAGTCTCATCTTCCTTCCTCTGTCCTGATGACACACCAATAACTTTCCTAGCCGTCTCCCTCACTATTGCTGCAGTGCCTGCACAGCCATCCAGCAATTCTTCACTACTACCCAGTGCCTGTCTTAACTCCTGCCTGAACTCCACAACAGTCTTCCTTCTTCAACTTCCACCATTTGATCCTTGGCTCTGCCTTCACTCTCTTCCTCTTCTTGGTCTCCAAAGTCATCCCACAGACCACCATCTGATGCTGCCTAGCTACGTTCTCCCGTCACCACCTTGCTGTCTCCAATCCCTATCAGATCACACTTTCTACACAAGATATAGTCCACCTGCGTGCACTTTCCTCCACTCTTATACGTCACCCTGTGTTCCTCCCTCTTCTTGGAATATGTATTCACCACAGCCATTTCCATCCTTTTCACAAAATCCACCATCATCGGTCCTTCCACATTTCTCTCCTTGACACCATACCTACCCATCACCTCTGTTCCCTTCACCAACATGCCCATTCAAGTCCACTCCAGTCACCCCCCCCCTTGGGTACACTCTCCACCACCTCATCCAACTCACTCCAGAATTCTCTCTCTTCCATCTCGCACCCAACTTGCAGGGCATATGCGCTGATAACATTCATCAATACACCTTCGATTTCCAGCTCATCACTCCTCACTCTGTCGGACACTCTCTTCACCTCCAGCACACTCTTGACATACTCTTCTTTCAGAATTACCCCTACTCCATCTCTCCTCCAATTCGCACCATGGTAGAAGAATTTGAACCCACCTCTGATGCTCCTGGCCTTACTCCCCTTCCACCTGGTCTCTTGCACACAGTATACCTGCGCTTTCTTCTTCCCATCATATCCGGCAGTCTCTTGCACACAGTATACCTGCGCTTTCTTCTTCCCATCATATCCGGCAGCTCTCTCCCTTTACCAGTGATAGTGCTAACATTCCACGTTCCGACTCTCACCCTCCGCACTCCTACCCTTCCTCCTCTCCCACTGCCTCTGGACACACCTTCTCCTTCGCCCAACAGTAGCATAGCTTCCAACGGCACCCTGCTGGCCAACAGTACCGGTGGCGGTCGTTGGTAACCTGGGCCTCGACCGATACTGTATGGTAATCTGATTTATGATCCGCATATTTTATTTGGCAAAGATTACCTCAGATGCCCTTCCTGGCGCAACCTTCCCCATTTACCTGGGCTTGGGGCCGACACTAAGAATGCACTGGCTTGTGCAGCCTCGGTGGCTGGGTTTTAACTTTAAATACAGTACACAATGAAAGCAGGCGGTTAGCTGGTCTTACTGAACGGCGTTGGACACGCTCCCATCACGTTCTGGCTGCGTGACCCAAACTAGCAAGCATGCTGCAACCGAGCTAAAACTTACATGTTTCGACTAACTGAATTCGCTTACTGAAATTACACTCGGCGGGTATTTTACAATCAGCGTGTTCCTTGTAACGTAGAAAACACATGTACGCAGCTAAACATTTTACAGTCGTTATTTTTACCTGTAAGAGGGGATAGAGAGGAATGAAGTGGACGCAACACCGCCTGCGTCAAGTCCGAAGTATAATGAACGAGCCGCGAGCGACCCGCTCTCCCTCCCGCCACAGGAAAACTACCGAAGCCCAGAGCAATCAAAACACATCGCCGTACCAAAGCAATCGATTGCAGACGATTAATCTTGGAGAAACAAAATATCAATTTACGGATATCAACGGATGATTAATTTGGGCAAATTAAGTTCATAGAATCATTTCAAACGCATTTTCTTAACGGATGAACAGAAGCGAATTAGAGTGCATTTTCAACACATGGTTATATTTTTTTATTCAGTGCACATTTCCATACCCATTACAGTCAGAGCGTTTAAATGTCTGTCCCCGCTGTACTGACAGCTCGGTGGCTGCGGAGACTCATTTCCCTCCGTCTGGGTCCTTTTCAGACTTCTTTCGCCCTCTCGCTCTGTCCTTCCTGCGCTTGCCCCGTGTGCACATGGGGCAGAATATAGAGAGACGCTGTTAATTGACACACTTGAGACTGATCGCTATCATGTCGGCTCTCCCGCGACCCCCCCCCCCTCTCTCTCTCTCGCAGTCGAGGCTAAACCACACCCCACTACCACAACTATAGGAAATCATAAACAACATCCATTATCCAAGCCGCTGATCCTAATTAGGATCACGGGATCATAAATAACAACAAAATCCATGAGAAATCAGACATCCGACAAAATATAAATCAATGAAAGTTATGTAAGGCGCCTACTGTCCATTAATCTGACCACCTGGAGGTAAAAACTGTCTTTGAGGCAGCTGGTCTGAGGGCCGACGCTCTGTACGCGTTTTCCCGAGGGAAGGAGGGAGAACAGACCATGTGCTGGGTTGATGGTGTCCGCCATCATAATTAGGGCCTTCCTTCTGCAACGGGTGGTGTACATGTCCTGAAGCTGTGGCAGTGCTGTTCCTGTGATTTTTGAAGCTGTTTTTACTGTCCTCTCAGTTCAGCCAGCTTGCCAAACCACATCAGTATACTTCCAGTATGCTTCCAGTAAGGATGCTCTCTATGGTAGTCTGGTAGAAACCGACCAGGGTTTTTGTGGACACTGCGTTTTTTAAGACATCTCAGAAAGTATAGTCTCTGTTGTGCCTTCTTAATGACACAACTGGTGTTTAGAGACCAGGAGAGTGAGTCGGAGATCTGGATGCTTATAAATCTAAGGTTCTTCACAATTTCAACAAGGACACCGTTGATGTAAACTAGAGTCGAAACCATTTTGGACTTCATAAAATCAATAATTATCTCCTTTATTTTCTCAACGTTTAAGGAGAGGTTGTTATCTTGACGCCATATGGGTCCCTCGCCTCCTTCCTATAGGCGTCGTCATTGTGATCATTTATCAGTCCAATTACTGTGGTGTCATCTGGAAATTACACTATGTTGTTATATTTGTAATTTGTCAGAAACCTGACCAACTAATATTGTGTCTGTCATGTCTTCGTTTAACTTGAAGAAATTGTTGCTCATCCGTTTATTCATTGCAGACACAGAAGTGGGTAAGGTGAAGATAATGTTTAGCTCGTCTGTCCTTAAACAAACAACATGTACCTTGGCTCTGCCAAATGACAGAAGCTAAGCAGGTATGGGCTTGACTAGTACTTGGATGGGAGACTTCCCAGGAAAATGGAGTTGCTGCCAGAAGTGGTGTTGGTGGGCCAGTAGGGGGCAGTCGTCCATCTGGTCCTAATAAAAAACAACAAATATAAAATCCCAATGCCCCAGTGCAGTGATGGGAACACTGTGCCATAGGAGATGCCGTCCTTCGGATGAGATGTTACTCTAAGGTTCTGACTCACTGTGGTCATCAAAGATCCCATGGCACTTATCGCAAAGAGTAGGGGTCCCCCAATGTCCTGGCAAAATTCCCAAACTGTCTCTCTGTCTGGCCACCTAATCATCCCCCCATAACTGGCTCAGTGATTCCTCCCTCTCAAGCTGATGTGTGGTGAGCATCTTGGCGCAAAATGGCTGCTGTGCATCACCCAGGTGGGTGCTCCACATTGGTGGTGGTTGAAGCGAGTTAGGCCTTCCAATGTGAAGTGCTTTGGGTGTTTAGAAAAGTGCTATATAAATGTAATGAGTATTATTATCTTATTAGCTGTGATTTGTGTTCTAAGTCTATGGTTAAAAGAAGGCATCAGCTCAAATCCCTCTTTCTCAGCAGACTGTCAAACAGAGCAATACATATGTCAATCTTTAGTGTTAAGGGCTTCACTTGGATTAGTCTGCCCTGCAAAATGGACCAAACTTGACAGACTGATCAAACTCTGCTCCTCCAGATGGGAAAGCTTGGTGATTATCCTATGTCCTTGTGTCAGGCATGTCATGTTAAACATCACTCTGGATCCAGAGGGCTCTGTTTCCATGCTGTAGCAGGGCCAGCAGAGAAGCAAATGCAGACGCTCTGTCTGCATCCTCAGACACCCGGTGATTTATTCCCATGTGCATGCATTTAGTAATTTTGTATCTCAAAAGGAACCAGCCTGCACCGAGGGGGGAGATGTGGTGCAGTCTGTAAATGTAGACCCTCTGCTGCAGTACAATTTTGGTAATAATTTTGGTCTGAAATTGCTCCTGTGTCCACTCAGACCATGTCTAAGCAGGCACAATGAGTTATTTCCATGCAGAAGTCTAGGCAAGGACATACAGGAACATCTATCCGAATGTGTTCTGATGAATGTTGGCCCAAAGGGCGGCATGTTGGCGCAGTGGCTAGCACGGTTGCCTCACAGCAAGAAGGTCCTGGGTTCTAGCCCTGGGGTAGTCCAACCTTGGGGGTCATCCTGGGTCATCCTCTGTGTGGAGTTTGCATGTTCTCCCCGTGTCTGCGTGGGTTTCCTCCCACAGTCCAAAGACATGTAGGTCAGGTGAATTGGCCATGCCAAATTGTCCCTAGGTGTGAATGTGTGTGTGTGTGTGTGTGTGTGTGTGTGTGTGTGTGTGTGTGTGTGTGTGTGTGTGTGTGTGTGTGTGTGTGTGTGTGTGTGTGTGTGTGTGTGTGTGTCGGCCCTGTGATGGACTGGCGGTTTGTCCGGGGTGTCTCCCCGCCTGCCGCCCAATGACTGCTGGGATAGGCTCCAGCATTCCCGCGACCCTGAGTAAGGATAAGCGGTTTGAATAATGGATGAATGAGTGAATAAATGAACGTTAGCCTATGCATTTCACTCCACTAAAAGAAATCATTAAACCAATAGCAATAATAAATGAATAAGTTAGACAGACTAAATAAGGTCCGCTGTTCAAAAGTCAAAACAAAACCAAAAAAAAGCTCCCTGACCAAAGCTATTTACCAACATGAAATCATTTATATCCACCATCCACTGGCCTAGGTTAGCACTGGAACACATCCTAACATCATAACTCCACTGCCAAAGGCAAACTTGAAATCGTCTAAGCACGATGATTACCATCTCAAATGCTTACTTATTTTTTTTCAGCATCTGATTGGGACTGTCAGTTCTGCCGCTTACAGCTGGAAAAAAGTGAGATGTGTAAGATTATTTTCTGTTTGTGGACGTGGACCGTCAAGCTTAGCGAGCCCAGTTTCACACAAATAAAGTGTAGACTTCAGCAGAAGGCTCCATCACCATCTGTTATTGATTTTCCAACAAGATGGACGTGTTTCCCAACAAGGGAGTCCTTTTAAGAAGCTCCTGATGATGCCCCCTTTGCGCTTTCTGAAATAGATATTGGGAGAAAAATCTAATTTATTTACCTATTGATCTACTGAAGAGATGCCATTATTACCATTTCCTATAAGATTGATCTCTGATGAGACTAGAGGGCGCTCTGACTAGGAGGCGACAAAGCTTTTCTTCAAATTACAACCATGAGTCATAGTATTCCCTTATCTGACACAATGGACGATCTGTGTAATGGACCAATTAATACTCCGCATGTTACAGCAATGGGTGGCACAGTGGTTAGCGCTGTCACCTCACAGCAAAAACGTTCTGGGTTCGATTCCCGGTAGGCCACAAGGTCCCTTCTGTGTGGAGTTTGCATGTTCTCTCTGTGTCTGCGTGGGTTTCCGCTGGGGGCTCCGGTTTCCTCCCATAGTCCAAAGACATGTAAGTCAGGTGAATCGGAGAGATTAAACTGCCCCACGGTGTGGATGTCTGTGTCTGCCCTGCGATGGACTGGCGACCCCACCTTCTGCCCAACGAGTGCCTGGGCTAGGCTCTCGCACCCCGTGACCCTATTTGGGATGAGCAGCTTGGAAAATGAATGAACGTTACAGCAATACTGAATCACAGTCAGAAATTGCTTGGTCTTTGGAAATGATTTCTAACCAGGACCAAGAATTACAAGGGTCTTGTATAAGTTCACGACGAAGGATCAAGTATAAGGTCTTTTACTTGTTTAGATTGGCCCAAAACGCCCAGCAGAACAATCAAAGATATATCCAGTCTAAAAAAAACCACGCTATAGCTCCCTTTCAAACACAGGAAGCTTACGGCACAATCACATGTATATTTGTTTTATTTATAATTTATTTTAAATAGGAGCAAAATCCATTTTAACGGGACTACATTAACAGCTGATGCAATACATCACAAGAATCTGTAAACTAAACACTTGTGAACAGGTAATCCTGTAGCCCAGCACAGATTTAGTAAAGAAAACGTATTTGCTGAAGTGCAAAGTCTTTTTTTGATTTGATCTTTTTTTTGATTTTATATTTTGAGATACTTTATTGATCCCCATAGGAAATTCACTCTCTGCATTTAACCCATCCTAGCTGTGTAGCTAGGAGCAGTGGGCAGCCGCCGTGCAGCACCCGGGGACCAACTCCAGTTCATCTTGCCATGCCTCGGTCAGGGGCACAGACAGCAGTATTAACCCTAACATGCATGTCTTCTTGATGGTGGGGGAAGCGGGAGCACCCGGAGAAAACCCACCGCAGACACGGGGAGAACATGCAAACTCCACACAGAGGATGACCCGGGACGACCCCCAAGATTGGTCTAACCCAGGGTTTGAACCCATGACCTTCTTGCTGTGAGGCAACAGTGCTAACCACTGCGCCACCGTGCTGCCCACATTTTAATTTCAGGTTTAACTTGATACAAAGCCTTGTTAGCAACTATTTTGTTAATCAGCCATACTTATATGACTGTATTGTGAGCTTCCTGTTTTCAAAAAAGAGATATGTTGTGATGTCTGAAGACTAAATCAATTGCTGAATTGGACAGTGTTGAAGCCCAGTGAGAGATTAAACATAATCTTAAATTTCTCAAGGCTGAAACAGTCAGTGAGGTTCTTATGTGACGCTAAATAATGCTGAAAAACATCTCATTGAAGTCTGGGTTAAAAAAAGTGAACCCATCCTTTAAATATCAGGTATGAATTATCAACAGTGACAGCGACATGCTATTTTTGCCCTATACGTTGAGCATTTATGTAACCGATTCTGTTCCAGTCAATGACTGTGTTTACATGCAATTCATAATCTGATTAAAGTGAATAATCGCCTTAAGGTGATAGTCTGATTAAGGTGTCTACGTGTATTTGCATAATGTGATCCCTTCAACAATCCAAGTTTAAAAGGCTTGTTGAATAATCAAATTATGCAACAGAAATTCTGTTGCGTACAACCCCGTTTCAAATATTGTGTTTGACACGTGGTGACCAACTTTGTGATAAAAAGAAAATAGTCGGTCTTGTCTCGCTGAGTGAGTTTACCCATCCATCCATCCATTATCCAAACCGCTTATCCTGCTCTCAGGGTCACGGGGATGCTGGAGCCTATCCCAGCAGTCATTGGGCAACAGGCGGGGAGACTCCCTGGACAGGCCGGGAGACACCTTGGACAGGCCGCCAGGCCATCACAGGGCCCACACACACACACACACACACACACACACACACACACACACACACACACACACACACACACACACACACACACATTCACACCTAGGGGCAATTTAGTACGACTGGTTCGCCTGACCTACATGTCTTTGGATTGTGGGAGGAAACCGGAGCCCCTGGAGGAAACCCACACAGACACAGGGAGAACATGCAAACTCCACACAGCGGACGACCCAGGACGACCCCAAAGGTTGGACTACCCCGGAGCTCGAACCCAGGACCTTCTTGCTGTGAGGCGACCGCGCTAATCACTGTGCCACCGTGCCGCCTGGCCAGGTACAACTGGGGAGAAAAGGGGGGAAATAATAATAATATAATTTGTTTAGCACCCTTTATACAAAAAAAAAAATACTGCTCAAAGGACTTTACAGTTCAGCATTAAAATAACAACACCTTGCAACAGAGAGAGGATATGATACACAAAAGAATGGAGAATGGTGATACTTTATTTGGGTCCCATGTGAAACTATTAATAAAACATCACACAGTGAACAGAGAGTAGAGGTGATGCAAATCAAATAAATAAATTAACGCTGCTGCTCGTCGGCTGGATTACAAAGGAATGTTCCAGAGTCCACCGCTCAGATAGTTAATGGTAGAGTCTTCCCCAGTTCGGGTAAAGGCAACATCTGCGATCTTACTTTTGGCCTTAAGTACGTTTAAAAAACAGCTGTTGACTAATTCAGGACCAGTAAGGAGAAGTAAAATGAAAGGGAGCCGCAGGGTAAAAAAAATTGTTAAACCATTAAGTGCTTAGTACTGAAGGGGAAGGACTTTAAAATCAGTTTGGGAAGATACAGGTAGCCAGCGTGAATCCCCTGGAACAGGTGTAATGCCCCCTCTCATGTTTGTCTTTTAAAACAGGGTTTTGGATGGCCCACGGTCTGGAAATCACTGCTTTGGGAGGCGGCTGGTTGTAAAATCATAAATGAGTTTTTCCAACATCACGTTGTGTTAAAAGAGCTATAATCAGGCGTCCCGGTAGCGTAGCGGTCTATTCCGTTGCCTACCAACATGGGGATCGGTGGTTCGAATCCCCATGTTACCTCCGGCTTGGTAGGGCGTCCCTACAGACACAATTGGCCGTGTCTGTGGGCGGGAAGCCGGATGTGGGTATGTGTCCTGGTCGCTGCACTAGCGCCTCCTCTGGTCAGTTGGGGTGCCTTTTCAGGGGAGACGGGGAACTGGGGAGAATAGCGTGATCCTCCCATGTGCTACGCCCCCCTGGCGAAACTCCTCACTGTCAGGTGAAAAGAGAGCGGCTGGCGACTCCACATGTATTGGAGGAGGCATGTGGTAGTCTGCAGCCCTCCCCGGATTGGCAGAGGAGGTGGAGCAGCGACCGGGACGGCTCGGAAGAGTGGGGTAATTGGATGGGTACAATTGAGGAGAAAAAGGAGGAAAATCTCCACACAAAAAAAAGAAGATATAATCAAAATGCAATTTTTGTCAAAGAATTCAAATGAACTTTGAAATCATGTCTCGGTCTAAAACAAGACCCCGGGTCTTTTATAATCATTTCTGTCAGGCCATATTCCCCAGTTTAAGGAAAACAGAACAGCTCGTGGATTTCAGCCCCACTAATATTGTGTCTGTCTTGTCTTCATTCAACTTTAAGAAGTTGTTGCTCATCTATTTATTCATTGCAGACACTGAGGTGGGCAAGGTGAAGACAGTGTTTGGGTCATCTGGCCTCAAAACTGTGATTTGTGTTCTAAGTCTATGGTTGAAAGAAGTTATCAACTCGAGTCCCTCTTTCACAGCAGACTATCGAACAGAGAAATACACATGTCCACTTTTGGTGTTAAAGGGCTTCACATGAGCTCGCCTACCCTACAAAATGGACCAAACTTGACAGACTGATCAAACTCTGCCCCTCCAGATGGGAAAGTTTGGTGAGTATCCTACGTCGCATGTCAGGCGTGTCATGTTAAACATCACTCTGGATCCAGAGGGCTCTGTTTCCATGCTGTAGCAGGGCCAACGGAGAAGCAAACGCAGACCCTCTGTCTGCATCCTCGGACCCCCGGAGATTTATTCCCACGTGCATGCATTTAATAATCTCGTGTCTCGAAAGGAACCAGCTGGCACCGAGGGGAGAGATGTGGCACAGTGTGCAAATGTGCAGACCCTCTGGTGCAGCACAATTTTGGTATTAATTGTGGCCTGAAATTGCTCCTGAGTCCACTCAGACCATGTCTGAGCAGGCACTATGAGTTACTTCCGTGCAGAAGATAAGCAAGGACACACGGGTACATCTATCCAAATGTGTTTTAATGAATGTTGGCCTATGCATTTCACTCCACTAAAATATATCATTAAACCAATATAGCAATTCGATATGACTAGCTTAGTCAGGAAAAACTGGGTCCATATGTCACTACTGAAGTTGGCGTGAATCAAAAATAGATTGTGTTTATCATGGAAATTCTAGCTGACTTGGCAAAGTCAGTGTCCTTCTGACCCAATAGGATGTAGCCATGAGTACAAATTATCTATACTAGAGCCCGACATCTGGTTGGGAAATGTGCAGAATTCTTGTGGGACATCAGTCAATTTCACTTTCCAAGAACAGAATGAGATTATATTTTTACTGAGTCAAGGGATCAGGACAGGTGTAAAAACCCACTCCTGTGTCCGACTCTAGACAAGACTATATTGTCCATTTTCCAATCTCTGTAAGCTTGTGCACAACATGAGGACACTGAAGGCAATTTGCAGGTTACAGCAGTCAGGCTGTTGAATGATTATTTTCTTGCATGCTGCTTCAAATTGCATATATTTTATTTGGTCATAATCTATAGTAACGGAGTCTGTCATCGGCGGTACAGGGAAAGAACTTACCACTGCCGGATTTAATTCATCCAGTTAACCGAGGAGGAATGCCGAGCTTTACTAATAGGCTTTCCTCTTCATCCATCACAAAAATGACAATACTCCGCACCACAGCGCATTTCAGTCGTATGAGAGGAGCTGATTTGATTGGCCGAGTTGAAGCCTGCCGAATTCCACCTGCTTATACTACATTCGTCCTAATCCAACCACTTTTTTTTTCCAACTGCGCCACGGATGCACTTGGGTCTCTGTTCATCAAATTACCCAATATATACTGGACATGCCCACAAGCGCCAGCACCAGACACTTGCACATGCACTCATTTCTCATGAAACCAGGGGCCAGAATGTAAAACACATCAGCACACGTCAGGACTGGACATCTGCCCTGTGTGAAGCTGGATAAACTGGATCAGGGATGGGCGACTTTTAAGTTGGAGAGGGTCACGTGATTTTTATCGTCGCTGCCAGGGGTCTGTAATATGGATACTGAAGCGTCTTTTCCTTCGTTATAATTAATCTGCTAACTATGACAGGGGGCTAAGTAACAATGATTCAATAGGTCAACTCAATGTTTATTTATATATCAACATTGATAAACATCTCATATTTTATTGTATCACTCGTTATTTCCACAAGTCAAGTTTATGTAGCAATGTATTCTAAGTTTTGTGTTTTAAGTAGCATTTCCCGTTATTTCTGACAAAAAGTAAACACTGCTTTAGAAAGTGCAGTATGGAATATAATTCTTAGTGCATATCCCTTGTGTCCTGCCCTTTCAACTTTTTTTTTAACTTTAAATACTTGTGGCCCCTCCTGTTGGCTCACAATAGATTTAATGTCAATGTCCATGTTCTAACCGGCATGAGCTGAAACAAAGTTTCCCCCGTAAGTCTGTTTCTCTTGACTTGATACACTTCAGAGTTGAAGAGTTGCTCTCACAGAAGTCTTCTCCTTGTTTCAGCTTGTTCCCCGTTTCTCAGGGGTCGCCACAGCGGATTTTATAGTTTCTATTGGTACCCTGTGAGGGCACAGCACCAATGGCGGTCGTTGTTAACCCGGGCTTTGACTGATCTGGTTGTGAGCCTCGACCGGTCAACCTATGGTCTACTCAATCCGCATAAGGATTTCGCAAAATTTTACGTCGGATGCCCTTCCTGACACAACCACTAGCCCTGTGGACCCCCGGGGGCACAGGTAAAGCCCCGGATGCCATCCCAGTATTCATGGACTTGCGCCCATGCCTGTCACATGAGTTGTACTAAAGTATGACAATAATAATTATCATAGTTGTACTAAAGCATGATAATACAAAACATCAAATGATGTTTACTTACTTTTGACTTGGAGTTGCTCTCACAGATGTAAGTGCTTCCAAACATGTTGGCCATTAAGAACGCAAAATTCCTTGGGCTCGGGCAGCAGAACTCAGGTAGCAGCTTCCAAAATGCAGCGGTGGGCTGTCAGGGCCTCCTCTGCTGGCCCTGTCAAAACCAAAATCACAATTTTTTTTTCATAGTAAAATTGAAGTGTGCCTGAAATGTGTCTGAATTCTGTGTTCTCCTGGGGCCGAGCAGGGATTTCCTGTGTCATCCAAACACATCACAGCCCCTTGGACCAGCGCTGCTTTGTATTGCTAGCCTTTCACTGAAGCCCGAAGCTGCAAACTGAATACAACATTGAGTGACCGTATCATCAGCCAATCAGATGTCGATGTGTAGTGACAGAACGCTCCAGGGCCCTGCGATGTGTCAGCGCTAGCCCCGGTGTCATCATCAACTTTGAGCTTGAGCCTTTCGACAGGTTGTGAGCAAGCTAACTGCAATGGCCGCCACATTCACAGCTACAGACGATCTTGTTGCTGATCTACTTTGTGTTTTTTGCAAATCTGCTGAGATTGTCTGCATTTTTTTTTTACACATTACCCCAAACGGGCTAAATTACTGGATGAATTTTGCGAGAGAAGGCTGCCACGAGGCTCAAGTGAGGTGGAACGTCAACCTTGGGTTGGTGTGCACATCGGTGCACTGATAATATTGAGGCTATACTTCATTGTATTTGTTGAAGTTGCATGGGTGACTGGTGAACACTACATCAACTGTGGAAACTCGTTTGTTATCTCCGCCGGAAGCCTGGAGGGGATTATGCGTTTAGTCGCATGTGTGTGTGTGTGTCCGCAGCTAATCTCGCAAACTACTGGGCCTATCAGCCTAAAAAAAAAAGTATGACTGCATGATCAAGAACCTCTCCTGGTTGTGGTGATTAAAAACTTTGGACAACATTTGTTCTCGCTATCGCCGCTCCCTCTCATCACTCTAGCTCGCTCGGCCCACGCTGCTCTCTGCCGCTGCACGCATGCGCACGGTTGATTTGAGATCGGGCAGCAACAGTGGCCATTAGGTATTCGGGTATGAGTGTTGAAAGTAGACGAGACGTTGATGGTATTTCACAATTCAACAAATCACTCACTGCTGATCTCAGCACAGGAGAACTGGAGGAACACCGGATGAACCAAAAAGAATTCGCTTTGTTCACCCCGCCACCATGTTGTTTAACAGGCATCATGAGGGGAATTAAAATGTGGAGGTGCAACAGACTCCAACGTTCAAACTCTGCTATAAAAAATACAGTTTCAAGAGAAGGAATAATTAGTCACTCACAGCTGGAAATCACCTCAGTAGCTGCATAAAGGAAGATCTGATGGTGACGCTGCAGTAGCTGCTGTAGTGCACAGTGGTGTGCGCGTTGTGGTTGTTGAAGGTCAGTTGTCTTGTTGGTGTTGATCCAGTAGTGCATATAGTGTGTGATGGTTTATTTTGCATGTGGCCGTGTTGGCTGTATCAACACCCATATGAGAACCTTGTGTGTGTGTGTGAAGGGAGGTGCAGTTCATTACTGAAGGCCCTGACTGAAACCCCACAGTATGCTACTGCCAAAATGATATTCCCCCCCTGTTGCTCTTTGGTTGGAAAAAGGGATCCGACTGCGGTTCTCACAGTATAAAATGTGATTCTGCCAGCGGCTCAGCTGCTCATTTACAGTCGTGTCAAGGAGGTCAGCACATCATGCTAGCCGTGGCTGCATGGCAGGAATTACTTTAAAAGCGATGATCGAATTGTTGCTGCAGTGGTTTCCATGTCTGTGCTTGGAAAAATATTCCCTCGCATTTTGGAAAATGCATGCAGGATAATGTGCGTTACTGTAGCCCAGGTTGACGTCCTTCATGGCCGATATCGTTTCCAAGCGCACAGTTTACCTTTAAATTCAATAAAAATATAATCTCTCACCCACTTCCAGGATCAGAATCCTGGTTATTGGCCATGTAGGTTTGCACTACGTAGGATTTGACTCCGGTTTCGTGGCTCTCTCAGTGTACTTAACATAGAATAACAACACTGCCACACAACAATCTTCAGCTATATACACACAAGGATCGACTTGTACAGGAAAAATAAGAGGTGATAAGGTGCAGTGGTGCAGAGAATATACCAGAGAAGCTGAAATAGATGTTAGCAGGTTACTTACATACATGCCTGAGGTAGATGGACATGCCAGTGTACCAGTATATGTACAGTGTACAGTACAGTAGATACAACATGGCCGGATTTATTTGGCAGTGTTAAGCATTCATTTGAATGACAGCCCGCAGAAAGAAACTGTTTTTCATATCTGGTTGTTTTGGGGTACAGTGCTCTGTAGGGCCTACCAGAGGGGAGGAGTGGGAACAGGTTGTGACCAGGGTGTGATGGGTCTGCAGTGACGTTGCCTGCCCGCTCCTGCTTCTGGAGGTGTATAAGTCCTGAATGGAGTGGCACCAGTGGTTTTCTCTGCAGACCTAACTGCAGGGTTTGACTTTGACTGCAGTGTTCGGTTCTTTTGGTCACTTGTTCTTTTAATGCAGCTCGTCTTTCATCAGAAATGATGTGTTCGAACAGCTTTGAAGAGCATGGGCATTTCAGTCTGTGGGGTCACTGTGGAACAGTCTGAGCATGGAATTTAAAGTACGCACAGTTCGAGAAGTAAAAGGAGGGATTATCAAGAGATATAGGGATGACGAAGAGTTGTGTTACCTGTCGAAGTTTTATTTATCTCTGAACATTTCTTATTACATTTTTCTTTCTTTCTATGACACCGAGTGGCTATTTGGGGTTGTACGTAGCATTGAGATCTGTTTATTCTTGGTACATGACACGAGGATGTGTTTTTTTCTTTCTCCTTTTTCTGAGTTTTTTTCCCCTTCTTTTTTTCTCTCTTATCGTCCATAGTAGCTGAGTTTGTATTGTGCAGCACAACTTGCATTGAATTTGAACTATACAGTACAGTGGGAATTGTGTTTGAAATGTACAGCAGCTGAATTAACTTGAGAGTAGGTGAGAAGTGGTAGGGGCGGCACGGTGGCGCAGTGGTTAGCGCGGTCGCCTCACAGCAAGAAGGTCCTGGGTTCGAGCCCCGGGGTGGTCCACCCTTGGGGGTCGTCCCAGGTCGTCCGCTGTGTGGAGTTTGCATGTTCCCCCCGTGTCTGCATGGGTTTCCTCCGGGTGCTCCAGTTTCCTCCCACAGTCCAAAGACATGTAGGTCAGGTGAATCGGCCGTACTAAATTGCCCCTAGGTATGTGTGTGTGTATGAATGTGTGTGTGTGTGTGTGTGTGTGTGTGTGTGTGTGTGTGTGTGTGTGTGTGTGTGTGTGTGTGTGTGTGTGTGGGCCCTGTGATGGCCTGGCAGCCTGTCCAGGGTGTCTCCCTGCCTGCCACCCAGTGACTGCTGGGATAGGCTCCAGCGGTTTGGATAATGGGTGGATGGAGAAGGGGTAGGAAAAAAATTAGCATATACTTCCTCCTACTCCTTTTCCAACATGTAGCAAATAATCTGATGCATACGGAGATCTGCTCGCTGAGTTTGACGTGTGGATTTGTTGATCACTTCAGATTATTGGCAATGTCTTATTTGTATGTTATAGCCTGCTTATCTATATGTTCGAAATAAATCGTCACCATCATCACCATCACCGTCTTTGCTAGTGATGGTGTTGCCATAGGCACCGCCACCATGCTCACTGTGCTTGAGCAGACAACAGCAAAAAAAGGCCAAAGGCTGCATTTTGACGGCGCTCTCTTTTGGTGGATGGTAGTACTACAAAATATTGTGGGCAAACTCTTTTCTCGAACCATCCAAATAAAATGGATATGTTGAGGATAAAGGACGCATGTCACCGGTTCTATGACGACTGGTGTCCCTGGGCTGCTGGTTGTCCATGTCTGAGCTGGATACTGCAGTGTCTCAATGGACATGGATGTGAGAGGGGTTTAAGGAAACAAGAAAAGAAGAGGTAGTTGACTGAAGAACTGTACACACAATGTACTTATTGTGAGACAGATTCAGGTCAAAATTAAATAAATCAACAAAAGTGCACAAGGCATCAGTATATTTGTCAGCAGGAATGCAGGCATGAGCACAGGTGGTTGATTAATAGGATGGCTCACCAAAATAACTCACATAATTGGAAATATATTTCAATGAACTAGAATGTATCATTATTTTTAAACTAAGGTGATGAATGAATCTTCTTATATACTGGCTGCACTGAAGTCTAGTACACAATCATAACACACATCATACCCAACACAGCCAACTGAGGTTCATCCAGGAAGTTCACAGGTGGGTTGGAGGTGAGTGAGCAGCAGTCAAACACAAATAACAGCAGCTTTAGCAGCTGGCGTATAACAAAGAGGGATCCATCCATCCATTATCCAAACCCCTTACCCTGCTCTCAGGGTTGTGGGGATGCTGGAGCCTATCTCAGCAGTCATTGGGCAGAAGGCGGGGAGACACCCTGGACAGGCTGCCAGTCCATCACAGGGCCCACACACACACACACACACACACACACACACACACACACACACACACACACACACACACACACACACACACACATAACTAGGGACAATTTTAGTATGGCCGATTCACCTGACCTACATGTCTTTGGACTGTGGAAGGAAACCGGAGCCCCCTGGAGGAAACCCACCGCAGACACGGGGAGAACATGCAAACTCCACACAGAGGACGACCCGGGACGACCCCCAAGGTTAGACTACCCCGGAGCTCGGACCCAGGACCTTCTTGCTGTGAGGCGACCGCGCTAACCACTGCCCCACAGTGCCGCCCCACAAAGAGGAATCCAAACTGAGAAGATTTTCCAGTTAAATGGACCAACCGTCTCAACAGGCGGGGAATGGTGAAAGCGTGGCTGAGGCTGACCAGTTTAGCTGTAAGTAAGAGTTGCTTTTTTTCAGGAAAATGCCAAAAAAAAAAAAAGATTCAAGAGGCACAATGCAAGCAGAGAACCAAATTCATAATATGTAGAAAGGAAAACATCAGAAAAACTTAATGGTATAACAACCACACGGCCCCAAGAAAACATGTGCGAGAGAGAAACAACCCAGAAAACATGACGACAACGAAAGAGAAGGCATCAGAGTAGCCCAGGTAGAATTCAAAAGCTGCCCATTAGCACCGAAAGGAGACTCTGAAGAGAGATGCAAGACAGATGCTGTTTAGCAGCCACACACAAACAAAAAACGTTTACAAAGAGATTTGAGTCAAATCCTCTCTGACCATGAAAAAGACTAAAAGTACAGAATGTCAAAGCATGAGCTCGAAGACCGCTTTGAAAACTTGCTCCTTCAGTGCTGTAAAGGTATTTTGTGCTACCAGAAACAACCCATCAATCCAACAAATACCAAACAGATTACAGCCCTCAACACTTGGCACCGTCCGAGATGTGCAAAGGTTTTGTTTATCCAAAGGCCTAATGGAGCTGCCATGCATGCGAAAAAATATATAATCACATATGGTTTCAAATTTTTAGAGAATCTTAAGTTAAATCAGTTTTAGTACGTCATCAACCTCTTTTTTTTTTTTTTGCTACCCTAATCTACAAAGCATGATCTTTGTCTATGCGGTAGCGAACGGTATCACTAACTTTGTAAGAGCGAGTCTTTAAGGATGTTTTTATGGCGCTCGGGATGCAGAAAGGACACGCAGCCTTCCTTTTCTTGGATGACGAATCCTGGCTCCGTCCCACTCCCTAAATCCTAACGTAATCCTTTTGTCTATCATGGCTTTAATGCTCTCTGCGTTTACGTGCTTGCTTTTGGTCTGCGCCTTCGCCGCGTTCGGCGTGCAGCAGGATGTAGTGGGATTTTCAGGATAAACTGTTAACATTCATTTCTGTACACACAAACAGAAAGCTTACATGCTTTGTCACAGCTCGGGATTATCCCTGATACATTCTGCTCATACATCATTACTGGGGTAAAAACAAATTCCGGGGTGTAACTTGAGGTTTTCAGCATAATATTTTATTCTTAATGACCCCCACCCACTCACCCACCACCACCACTGCAGGCTTTTTATATGCAGACGCACGTAGTAACATTGATAGGTAGGCATATGAGCTTGAGCCTTTCGACAGGTTGTGAGCAAGCTAACTGCAATGGCCGCCACATTCACAGCTACAGATGTGTAAAACTACATCATGCCATGCCTGATGGCATTTCACCACAGCCAGGTTAAAAAACAAAATCAATACTGAATGAGCAGGTAGCATGCTGCAGAGCTCCACCGTGTTTGACCTTCCTGAAAGAGACACCCCCCACCCACCCACCACCCCCCAGCTGAGGTGTGACCCTACCGTATAAACCATTAGATTAAACAGAGGGGGAAGAACCAGGGGCCTCATGTATCAATCGTTACTATTGGCAAATTTGTTCGTACACACCCATGGAACTTTTTAGCCCTCAAGACTGCCTGACAGTCAGCAGCAAAGCATGATGGTTATGTGTAATTCCTTCCTCCTAGCATCTATTGTCTACCTCTTACAACGAGCAATCACCCAGGCCTGCAAAGACATCAGTGTTAGCCGGTCGGTGTCTAAATTCCGGGGTTACCCAGGTTCTAGACTGGTCTCTGAGACAAACTTCAGGGCTATAAACTCCCATGGGTGTGTAGGCCCACATCTGCCCATAGTAGCTATTGATACACGAGGCCCAGTTCCAGAGAGTGAAAGTCAAAACCATAGTGTGCATCAAATAGTGCATGACAAATACCACGGTGTCATACTACATGCAGAGACATTTCAGAGTATGCAAACACTGGACACTACGCTGGTATGAATATCCCACAATGCATTGCGATACTTCACGACAACGACCAATATTGGCGAACACAAAGAGCTGAAAGGAAATGGCGCGGCTCTATGATGAAGTAGTACACATAGTAGCACACACATATGTATGTAGTATGTAGTAAGGAGTATGTGATTTCGGATGCAACCCTAGTTTTTCTGATGCACCCATGGGCTAAACTACATCCATCCATCCATTATCCAAGCCGCCCACCCCAATCGGGGTCGCGGGGACGCCAGAGCCCATCCCAGCAGCCACCGGGCAGCAGGCGGGGAGACAACCCGGACAGACCGCCAGTCCATCACAGTGGGCTAAACCAACTGGTTCTAATCAACACCTCTCCTCAGCTGGGGAGGAGCAAGGGTACCCTAGCCTGAATGCGATGTATGCCACTTTTAGAAATGGCCACTAGGGGTGCTCAAAGTAAAGTGTAAAAAGAACAGGGGTCAAGGGGGGAATTTAACAAAATCACAAACATCGCAATTTTAGAGTGTTATCCCTCTACATTTACACATTTCTATAAAGGCTGTGCTCATACTAGCTACCAAAGTTATCAAATGTAACTGACATGTGACTTTTATTTTTAGAAAACGGAGCTTTATACTCATACTCTACGCTGCGTCACACAGGCACATAGTGAAACGCTGGTTTTGACTGTCCTGTTCAACTAAAATGACAAGAGAGCTGCCACCTTCTAAATAGAAAACCATGTAAGGCTGAGACTCGAGTGGCCTCACTGGAGCCGGATGGCATTTGGACGTTTCACTTTACAGAATCTGAAAGAAAAACAAGATTCATAATTGGAGAGTCGCAAGTACATTTAGCCATGAAGCCGTGTCTCGGTCCTGTCTCGCCTACTCGTTTTAGTTCTGTTTACACCTACTAATGCCGGAGGGCACTCACAAACAAAGGGACAACGGAAGAGATAGAAAATGGTGAATTTACTCAGATAAACCATCTTTGGTAGGGGAAACTACTATATATTGGAATCAGCTGGTTTAGTACATGGGGAGAAAATACTCGGTTAGGACTTTTACTTTCTGGACCTGGTTTTTCCACCTCTGCAATTAAGGCAAAAGCCAAAAATTGTGGTGGATGACACAACAATCAAAACATTTCTATCTGGGAAAAAAAACTAAGCACAAACAAGTATCTGTAGTTATTAAAGTGTCGGGGAGATTGTCATCGAATACCTTTTTTTCCACTGGAAACCCAGTCTGTGGCGGTCTGGCCCAGAATCACAGAGAGTTCTTCAAGTGGCCAAGTGCAGCGAGACAGACGTTCAAAATGAACGTGGGAGGCAAAAGGGAAAGTGTAAGTGCCTCTTCAACAAGAAACAAGTCCAGCATCCAGGATCCCATCATTGATGCTGCCTGATGCACACTGCACAAGTTGTGTCAGGAGGAAGGACTCCCTGACTGTTTCCTTGCTCCCACGAGGCTTTCGGCAAGAGGGGGGAGCACACAGTGGTAACGACTAGAGTTTCCCTTCTCGTTTCACCTGCTAATCCCACATCCCATTACTCCTGCACGCCTTATGGCTTTTCCTGAAATGTGTCATTGTCACCAGGTTCGCTTGCTGCTTAGTGTTTACGCATGGCTGTTTTTGATTTTGTTTGTGTAGCTCAAGAATCAACCCTTCAGGGGCGTCCGGGTGGCGTAGCGGTCTATTCTGCTGACTACCAACACGGGGCTCGCCGGTTCGACTCCCCGTGTTGCCTCCGGCTTGGTCAGGCGTCCCTACAGACACAATTGGCCGTGTCTGTGGGTGGGAAGCTGGATGTGGGTGTGTGTCCTGGTCGCTGCACTAGCGCCTCCTCTGGTCAGTCTGGGCGCCTGTTCGGGGTGGGGAGGGACTGGGGGGAATAGTGTGACCCTCCTACGTGCTACGTCCCCCTGGTGAAACTCCTCATTGTCAGGTGAAAAGAAGCGGCTGGAGACTCCACATGTATACGGAGGAGGCATGTGGTAGTCTGCAGCCCTCCCCGGATCGGCAGAGGGGGTGGAGCAGCGACCTGCTCGGAAGGGTGGGGTAATTGGCTGGCTACAATTGGGGAGAGAAAGAGTGGGGGGGGGGGATCAAAAAAAAAAGAAAGAATCAAAACTGCAAATCCATACAGGCTTGTGCCACCATGGCTTTGTGGGGTGCTTCCACAGCACGAGCAGTCTACTGACAACTACAAATATGCCATATCTCACCATCAAGTAAACACTGAATTTGTTTGGGAAATGGAGACAACTAAAGGCCTACAAATAATTGAAAACACTGCTTCGGCTGGTTTTCTCATTCACAAACAGCATTGTGAATGACGATAAGAAGTCTGACCAAACAATGGCAACACACAGTAACTGGGTACACTTTGGACTTTGGACCCTGGCTGAACTACAAGGGACTCGGAGGAGGTCTGGCCCCTAGACGTGCGCTACGCAGGCCCACCGGTGTGTGGATATTCCCTGATGCCCACGAACCAGCCCCCCAGCTATGGGTTAAATAGTGCCGCTGCCTAGTGGATACCTCAGGGGAGGAATAGGCTATACGGGAGTAAACCCCTACACAACATCAATGTCCACAGGGCTGTTGGTTTTGTTTTTCTTCCCCTTTTGTGTCTGTCCAAGTTGGAGAGTACTGCCGGCGTCGTGTGTGGCCGCTGCTTCTCCCTCTCGTAGCCCCCCTTCCCGTCCACCCCTGTGTGTCTGTGCTATCTTTATCTGTCGTCTTGTTTCACCCCGTTTATTGTAGAGTGACTTTGAGTGCTAGAAAAGTCCTATATAAGATTGATTTAGTATTATTATTATTAGTAATATTATTATTATTAATGGCAGGGGTGGGACAGACAGGCTCTGTGTGCATCAGTTGTAGACTGTACTTTTTTTTTATTTTTTGGATTCCCCCCCCCCTTTTTCTCCCCAATTGTACTTGGCCCATCACCCCACTCCTCCGAGCTGTCCCCCTTGCTGCTCCACCCCCTCTGCCGACCCGGGGAGGGCTGCAGACTACCACACGCCTCCTCCGTATACATGTGGAGTCACCAGCCGCTTCTTTTCACCTGACAGTGAGGAGTTTCCCCAGGGGGATGTAGCACGTGGGAGGATCACGCTATTCCCCCCAGTCCCCCCCAAAAAAAACAGGTACCCTGACCGACCAGAGGAGGCGCTAGTGCAGCGATCAGGACACATACCCACATCCGGCTTCCCACCCGCAGACACGGCCAATTGTGTCTGTAGGGACGCCCGGCCAAGCCGGAGGTAACACGGGGATTCGAACCGGCGATCCTCGTGTTGGTAGGCAACGGAATAGACCGCCACGCCACCCGGATGCCGTAGATTGTACTTTTAAGAAAATGTGTTTGATAAGTTGCAAAATGTTCTCTGCAAAATTTAAGTTCTTCGCCAGCTATTTTAGGTAAAAAGAAATCAATTTATAGTCAACGATTATAAACCTTATGTCAATTGTAACAGAGTGACAGGACAATATGAAGAAACTGCCCTGAAGTGGGGGGGGGGGAAAAGTAAAATGTGTACAGTGCAACTTATAGATAGCAACAACTACAATTTACTACATCCCTCGTGGGCAAGGCCAGAATCAGGGGGTATTATCACTGGCGAACTGAGCTTCTGTTTTCTGCATTTCCGTTGAGCTGCATTTCAATTTAACACGATCGCAAACCATGCCCACGTTCACATGAGAACAGCAAGAACATGATCCCAAACCCACTGTGGCAGCATAAATAAGCAGGAACGGCTCACGGAACGCAAGAGTGAGCTGCACAGCTGCACAGCAATCTGAATCCCCCAAAACTGAGGACACCTTGTGTCCTTAATTTGAAAACTGAAAAGAGGACGTGTGAATCGACAGCGGGACAAATGTGTGACGTGTGTCAAGACTTCCGGAAACCAGAACTGCGTAAAGAAAATACAGCGTAGTTATGGTGGGAACGCCAACATTTTCCCCATCTACCCGTCGCCGTGGGAGAGGCTGGGGATTTGGGATGATCCTGAAGTTGCGGGTGGTGTAAAGGGCAGGGTCTTGGGGGATGAGGGTTTTGTGAGGAATGGTAGATGGGGTCGGGGGGGGGGGTTAGGCTGGCACTGTTGGTCATGGTGCGATACAGGGTGGGGCCTTGATGAGAAGGAATGAGGAGCTGACAAGGGCAGTAGGAATATTTGTAAGGAGGGTAGCTGTGCACAAGCCCGATAAGACCGCCTGGGCAACCCGGGGATACACACTAAATACTAGCTTGGCCTTATTGTTAATTTGGGTTGTCTGCATTTGCAGCTATAACTAACTTGATATACTGCACGTGTGCACCAGTGATCCTTGCAAGTACATCAGTTGTCACCTTGAAGCTGGACCTTCAAAACAAAATGTTCTTCAAATCGTGTTTGGCCATGGTTACCCTTGTCTTTTCAATGTGACCTTTGCCATCTGGTCCCACCAGGACACATTAACTGTCAAGTCTGTACGCTCCAAGATTGGATCTAGTTCACACTGTGATCCAGTGAGCCAGACCACATACTGAGGTGGCCTGGCTCACACTGAGACCAGATCTCAGCTAAGTGTGGACAGCATTTGGGCAGAATCCACTCAGTTTTATAGTGATTCGCATGAAGCCAACAGTGAACACATCCAAGTCATATTTCACCTCAATATCACCAGAAATATAATCATATTTTCTATGGCGAAGATTAAGTTTTTTTTTTAGACTTTGGCATCGTGACATTTTCATGATGAAACACATTTCATGCATTCTTACTACCACATGCATTTGGAACCGTTACTCCATTTCCCCAAAATTACTCAAATTACAAATTTAAAAAAATAGTTAACCAATGGGCGTGTGCGTAGCGTGGCGGTCTATTCCGTTGCCTACCAACACGGGGATCCCGGTTCGAATCCCCGTGTTACCTGCGGGTGGGAAGGCGGATATGGGTGTGTGTCCTGGTCGCTGCACGAGCTGGTCTGGTCGGTCGGGGCGCCTGTTCAGGGTGGAGGGGGAGGGGAAATAGCGTGACCCTCCCACGCGCTACGTCCCCCTGGCGAAACTCCTTCCTGTCAGGTGAAAAGAAGCGGCTGGAGACTCCACATGTATCAGAGGAGGCAGGTGGTGGTCTGCAGCCCTCCCCGGATCGGCAGAGGGGGTGGAGCAGCGACCGAGACGGCTCGGAGGAGTGGGGTAATTGGACGGATACAGTTGGGGAGAAAAAAAGGGGGGGGGTTTAATAAGTAAGTATCTATTGAGCTATAATTAGCTCATCTTAATCTGTCACTCTGAAAGACAGGGCTTTACAATTGTCATCATAGTCTATCTTTACCCATCATATTTGTTTTCATGTTTACAGATATAATTTGCAGTGCAGTTGTGTATGTGTGGATTATAATGCTTAATGCTAACACCACAATTGGCCTTACCAGGGCTGTGCTACACTTAAACGTTAAAAGTTATGGACTGACTAAACAAGAGGAAATGTATTCATATTGGAAGCTCACATGTGCACGTTGCCAATACTGGATGTGCTTTTTATATGCTGGGAGCGTACCGTACACACAGCAACACAACGTCTATATAGGCAACATTTACACAGTCATTACGCTAAACTGCAGTACCCCCTCAATTTGCATTAATCTCACTGTTGGATATTTGCTATGCTGTAATTTTGCCACGCTGTAATTGACAGGCACATCCTTCTCAAAGGCTGTGACGGCCTGTCCAGGGTGTCTCCCCGCCTGCTGCTGCTGCCCAGTGACTGCTGGGACGGGCTCCAGCATCCCCGCGACCCTGGCAGCAGCATAAGCGGTTTGGATAATGGATGGATGGATACTTCTCAAAAAGCTGTTTCCTTATGTTGATTCTGTCAAAATGAAGGATGAGGGGCGTCCAGGTGGCGTGACGGTCTATTCCGTTGCGTAGCAACACAGGGATCGCCGGTTCGAATCCCTGCGTTACCTCCGGCTTGGTTGGGCGTCCCTACAGACACAAATGGCTGTGTCTGCGGGTGGGAAGCCGGATGTGGGTATGTGTCCTGGTCGCTGCACTAGCGCCTCCTCTGGTCGGTCGGGCACCTATTCAGGAGGGGGGGGGAACTGGGGGGGAATAGCGTGATTCTCCCACGCGCTACGTCCCCCTGGTGAAACTCCTCACCGTCAGGTGAAAAGAAGCGGCTGGCGACTCCACATGTATCGGAGGAGGCATGTGGTAGTCTGCAGCCCTCCCCGGATCAGCAGAGGGGGTGGAGCAGTGACCGGGACGGCTTGCAGGAGTGGGCTTGGGCTCCACTCCTCCAAGCCAGGAGGAGTGGAGCAGCTCCATACCAGCTGGTGGCGGACAAATATGTAGTATCTTGACTACATGAAACAAGTACACACACAGGATTTGTTTACGCGTGTATTGATGAAAACTTCAGGAGCACAACCGACTTGGCCAAGTACAATTGGAAGAAAAGGGGCGGGGGGGGTGTGAAGGACGACATTTGGAATTATCCATCAACGTTTTGAAAGTTTAGTACATGACAGAAACTTCTTCAATGTACTTATAGTGTTTTGGTTATTTTTATTAACATATAGAGAATTCATCACTGGCTCCCGTTGATCTGATTGTAATTTTCTCTTTCCGTCCTTGTTGTGTCCCTTTAGGTGAAGCCAGGCTGTGGCAGTGGTACATCAGCAGGAGCTGAGACAAGTGGAGGTCAGCCACATCTTTGCTGCTGGGGTTCCCTGCACTTTGAGGGCAAGCGCCTCAGTAAAGGTTCCAGTAAAGGTTCTTTGTTCCTTACTAAAGAATTTGGGCACACCATGTTTATTGCAGCATTTGTCAGAAAACGGAGGCACCCATACACCACAATTATTTTCCCCCTCCCTTTTCTCCCCTATTGCGTACGGACAATTACCCCACTCTTCCGAGCCGTCCCGGTCACTGCTCCACCCCCTCGGCCAATCCAGGGAGGGCTGCAGACTACCACATGCCTCCTCCAATACATGTGGAGTTGCCAGCTGCTTCTGTTTCACGAATGGCATCCGACGTAAATGTTTGCCAAATCATTATGCGGATCGACAAGACCATACCGGATCGGTCGAGGCTCAATACGGGACGGGACGAGTCGAGGCCCGGGTTAGCAACGGCCGCCATTGGTGCTGTGCCCTCACAGGGTACCGACGGAAGGTATAAAATCCATAGTCCAGTATCACGAATTACAAATTTGCCTCAAGGGGCTTTACAGAAACACAACACCCTGTCCTTAAATTCTCGCATCGGATAAGGATCAACTCCTTAAGACAACTCTTTAACAGGGAGAGAGAAAAGGAAGAATCCTCAGGGAGAGCAACAGAAGAGAGATCTCGCTCCCTACACGGACAACGTGCAATGGATGTTGTGTTTACACAATTTACAGACTACAACGT
Organism: Lampris incognitus; assembly: GCF_029633865.1. Lineage (NCBI taxonomy): Eukaryota > Metazoa > Chordata > Actinopteri > Lampriformes > Lampridae > Lampris > Lampris incognitus. The sequence goes on along the minus strand of NC_079227.1, from coordinate 29,231,242 downwards.
TGACGTGTTCCTTGACATTGACCAATAAGATGACACAGTGCTCTCTGCTGTACATATGTTGTGTTTGTGCAAGTTGAGGGTCTTGACTTGAAGCTCATTCATGAGTTTCTTCTTTCCTCCAAGAAGGACAACAAGTCCTGCTCCCTGGCCCTGAAGCCGGCCTCCCTTTTGTCAGAGGCTTTCTGCACCACTTTAGTGTTGAGGCGACCCCGTTCCTCCATGGCCTGCTCCACCTGGTGTCTCTCCCCTTTTAGAAGACATCTTTCTTTGTCACAGCTCTTCAGGTTAGCCTCTTTCTCCCGGAGTATTTGTTGCAGGTTGAGATTCCTGGTTTGTAGCTCATCAACGAGTTGAGACATTTCTTACCCGCTTTGCAGTCGGGTGGTGTTGTGCTGGATCTTATGAAATGAGCTCCCCCTCTTCTTTCTCTTCTATAAATTTGTGTCTAATTTTTCCCCTTTTCTCCCAATTTAGTGGGAACCACTGCTTTTTCCGACACACACAGGGTCGGTCATAAGTGATGACTGAGAGGGATTATTTTTGTATGAGTCTATGTGAGGACAATTCATATAATTATGTTGCTTACTTTTCATCTTTGACCACAGATCAGCTATACTGATTATCCTGATACACAACAAAATGGTTAAATGTACACAACACAATTACTGGGTGTGAAGAAATACAAGCTGATAGTGATGGAGAGAGTGAGTGTGGTCTAAATATGGAGGCAGAACATACGTTTGATGAGTCGGATGAGATGGGTATGGATCATACTGATGCATGCAGTGAGAGCATAATTAGTGCTGTTTCAGTTCTTCATTATTATGTAATCAACTGCAAATAAAGTGGGATAACTCTACCTGAGCTGTAGACAAAACAACAATCCCATAAAACCAAATCTGTCTGAATGAGGGTGGATTTCCTACAGTGGTTAAAAGGTTTGTTTTATGGATATTCTGGAGTGATTAAAATCATAATTTCTCATCATCAGCTGCTTCTCCGGGTCGGGCCACGATAGCAGCAAGCTAAGTAGGGTACTCCAGACGTCCCTCTCCCCCAGCAACGCCCTCCAGCTCCTCCTGGGGGATCCCAAGGCGTTCCCATGCAGGCCAGAATGGACATGTAGTCCCTCCAACAAGTTCTGGGTCTACCCCAGGGTCTCCTCCCAGTTGGTCCTCCTGGACCAGTCAGCAATGCCAGAAGTCAGCACGCCCCGGTCTCCGCCTTTGCCTGCTGTCCGGCCTGCATTGCACCCTACCCCAATGCTCATCCCTGCAGGTGGTGGGTCCACAGGGTGTAAAGTCATAATTTGCAACGTAAATATAAGATAAGAAAACTAGACAAACAGTTCATTACTTTGAAGATATCATTAATTATCTTTTATTGGGGTTTTATGAGAGGTTTGATGTATGTTGGCAGATTTATTTTTTTTGGTGAAGCACTTTGAAACATTGTTTTATAAAAGTGCCTTACAAATAAAATTATTATTATAAATTATTATTCATTACACCTAATTAAGTAGTAAGTAAATACTACTTGTTTCTTGGCCAACAAAAACTAATAAGCTCTTGGTCCTTTTGGCCGTCTTCTCCCCCTTTTTCTCCTTCTCAGCCAAGGTGTTCTTATCCTCTTTTTCCCCTCTTGGCCAACAGTTTTTGCTCTTTCTTGGCTAGCTCCTTCTTCTCCTGACTCTTGTTGACCTTTATTGCTGAGGCCGGTGAGTCATCATCTGGGAGCTGCGGCTTCTCCTTCAGACTCAGTAGAGCAGTCCATCTCCGCTCTGCCTCCGCTCGAGCAGCTTAATTTCTGCTTGAGCCTGAGCCAGGGCAAGCCTAGTCTCCTGGTTCGCTTCAAGGAGACGAGCCTTCTCCTCCTGCCATTGGGGTTCAGGTGGTTTTTTAACCCCTGATCAGCCTGGCTGAGGGCATCTTTTATCCTCTCCTTACTCTCCTGATTTTGTTGAGCAAGCTTGAGGGCGAAGAGCCTATTGAGTGCCATCTGTACTTCCTCTTTCTCCCAAGCAAGCTTTTTTTCAAACTCTTTCTTTTTAAGGAGGACTTCTCTCTGCAGGAGTGTCACCTGGTCCAGGAGTGCATTGTTGTCCCGAAGGAGAATTTCCTTTTCTCTCCCCTTTTCAAGGCAGAGACACTCCCTCTCATCCTGCCACTTGCTGTACCTGACCTCCTTCTCTTTGAGAGTCCTCTGACAATAGGATATTCTCTTTCGGAGCTTGTGCAGGAGCCCAGACAACTTCTCCACCTGGCTTTTCAGGACAGCCACTTCATCTGGCTTCCTTTCTGTGATGCTGCTCATCTTGCCTTCCTCCACAACTGTTTAGGATCTCTCTCTCCTTGTGTAGCCCCGATCTCCTCTGTAAACACACTAAAATGAACATTTCAGGTTACTTAAAACTGTTGTCGAAATTGATTTCCTTAAATCAAAGGAGTTTTACATTTCTCGAGTGTGCATTGATCAAAAAACAAACTGGTCAAATTTAAACAGTTGCATTTCGTGGACTCATTAAAATCAAAAGAATTAACTGAAGCTCATTAGCTTATTTATAATTATAATTAACAATTTTTTTCTTTTGAAATGGATTTCTGATTTTTCTCTTTTTCTCCCAATTTAGTGGCCAATCGATCCCTATTTTAGTTGAAACTCCCACCCTCGTGCTGTGTGCGTTTGCCAACTGCGTCTCTCCGGCCGGCAGTCTCGAAGGAGACGCCTGCCCACTTTCGTGACAAGGCGACTCCAGGCCGAACCACTGCTTTTTCCGACACACACACACACAGACGCGTTCATGTGACGAACACACGCCGACTCCGCCCCCCACCCGAAGACACAGCGTTGCCAATGATTGCTGCTTCATCCAGTCCGGCCATAGTCGGATCTGACGAGATCGAGGCGCGAACCCCGGTCCCCCGGTGGGCAACTGCATCGACATAAAGCCGATGCTTAGACCGCTACACCACCGCGGACCTAAGAGGATTTACAATTATTAGCTTATTTACAATGGTTCTGCTGCATGGTATAAGGATGGTGTGCTCCGAGATCGAGGCACGCACAAGCATCTGAGCTTGTGCGTTTGTTCAGTGAACATGTATTAAAATCGTGTGACAATACTATAAGAGATTTTAATCTCGCTCCTCATTTAATGTCACAATGGAATAAGAAAAAATAGCCACCACAGTCTACAGGTTGTTTATTTCAGGAAAATTATACTTATTCTGCCTTTAAAATAGATACCCTTTGTACTCATGTCTTATCCAACACTAGTTTCTAAAATATACTCCATTTGATGTCATGTAACATTTTTGCTTATGGCGTACTGTCTTCATACAATGACTGCTGACTCATGAAAATGTTTATTTAACAGGTTTTTTGTTTAGGCTAGCATCTTGTAGGGCGACTCACCTGTCTCCTGTTGCCTCTCTGCACAGTTATTTGCTTGCCTTCAGGCTTGTTTTTTGGCTGCCTCGACTGACAACGCTTTGTTGCTGTGTTCTTGCCTTCAGGCTTGGTGCTTGAATGGCCAGGTTGCTGTGACTGCTCGTCGAGTGGGCAACGATGTGTCGCCGGTGGCTCCTCATCAAGGAAGAGGGTGGCAGGATCCTCCTCCTCAAACTCGACGCTCGTCACTTTCGTCATACTCTGACCATAACTTGGGGAAGGGCGTCATTCTCCTGCGCGCCGGTGCCTGACTGCTTGATGGATGGTCAGGCGGCTGTGATTACAACAATAATTCAGTTTATTTATATGACACTTTTCCAAAAAAATGTTACAAATACTTTACAAAGAAATAAAACCAGACAAGGCACAAATAAGAGTAAGCCCAAATAAGAGTAATATATATATATATATATATATATATATATATATATATATATATATAGTGACAACTCCGGGGTCAGCCCAACTTCAGCACCATGGCCAGCGACCCAGCGCGGCCCAGAGACGCACCTGGCCCCAATCGCGAGAGGGAGATTGAGCGACACACCTGGCCCCAATCGGGGGCTGATGAGGAGCCCCAGGATAAAAGGGAGCTGAGCTGATGATTCATCAAAAGAGGGCGATCAGGCATGGGCGCAAATCCATGAATACGCGGCTGCTATCCGGCGTTTTACCTGTGCCCCCGTCCATAGGGTTAGTGGGTTCACCGGACAGTGAGGAGTTTCGCCAGGGAGACATAGCACATGGGAGGATCACGCTATTCCAAGGTTTAGCAATAGAATTCAATGGGGTTCAGAGTCTTAAGATGATTTACTATGATTTAAATGCAGTAGATATTAGCAATATGTGACCATTGGCTATGGTATATCCACAGTAAATACAAGCTACCCAGCTCTTATAACCAGGACTATTCCTTGTGCCACTCTCATTAAAATTAGATTTTGTTATGAGAAAATTAGATTTTGCAAACAAATGTAGATGGCTTGTAATAGCAGGTACCCCATAGGGAGGCAATTTGTGTTTAGTTTTGTCGCTTAGCAATTACATGCCACGCTGGGCCTGACGGTGCTCAACTACACAGGAAGCTAAGTGCACACAGGATGCAGACCCAAGCTTAAAAGCCAACAAGATGGAAAAAAATCAGAATACTGACAAACATCAGGAAATTGACAGACTAAGAAAGGAAGTAAAAGAGATGAGAAGAAAGTCACAACACAAATGAAACACAAGGGCCATCACCTATGACGAACAAAAGCCAAATGATGGGAAGCCTGATCAGAAACGTCTTTCACCATGACGATGTGTCCACCGTTGTAAACAAGAAATCAGGGGAGATCAGACAAGGAGGCCGAGTGTACCATAAAGACTGACTGTGACGCCACTGAAAACATACAGCAGTAGTTTCCAAACGATGGTTTGGCCCTAAATGATTCAAAATGTAGTTTGGCCACTAGAGGCACCACATACTAGAGGATTTATTTGGTCACAATTAAAAGCAGAAGTCCAAATAGAGAAATAAAAAAGAAAATTAAATGGATTATTTCACCCCATTACTAGGAATAATCAGGCCGTAATTAAATGTTAAAAAAAGAAAAAGGAATTGAAAAAGCAAATTTAAAATGCAAAATTATCATTTGAAAATGTAACATGACACTGAAGAAAGGGAAATTTAAAATGCAAAAGCTTAAGATTTTGGTACGCTCTGTCATGTCCATCTACCTCAGGCATGTATGTAAGTAACCTGCTAACATCTATTTCAGCATCTCTGATATATTCTCTGCCCCATTGCACTTCATCACCTCTTATTGCACCTGTATATAGTCAATCCTTGTGTATGTATCTGAAGATTGTTGCACTGTAGTGTTATTATGAGAGCCACGAAACTGGAGTCAAATTCCATGTTTGTGCAAACCTAAATGGCCAATAAACATGATTCTGATGCTGATAAAATGGAAATGCTCAAACTGAAAGCTGAAATTATAAAGCTGTTCCTTATCTGATGTGAGGGTCTAAGGACAGGATGTTGTATTGCTGTCAAGCCCACTGAGGCAAATTTGTAATTTGTGATAACTGGGCTATACAAATAAAATTGACTTGACTTAACTTGATTTAAAGATGACATTGAAAATGGCAATGGAAATAAAGGGAAACATCAACTCAAAATGGGAAATGGAAAAGATTAAATGGAAATGCTTAAAGGTGCTATATATGAGATTCAGGCCATTAATATAGCAGCAAACACCTAATTGCTATGTAAAGAGATAGTGACATAATGGCATTCTGAACAGAGAATGAAGTGTGTGTGTGTTAAGTCAATTTCATTTGTACAACCCAATATCACAAATTACCAACTTGCCTCAGTGAGCTTTACAGCAACACAACATCCTGTCCTCAGACCCTCACATCAGATAAAAAACAACTCCCTAAAAAAAACCTTTAACAGGGGGGGGGGGAATAGGAAGAAACCTCAGGGAGAGCAACAGAGGAGGTGTCTCTCCCCCAAGACGGACAGATGTGTAATGGATGTTGTGTGTCCAGAATAGAACACAATTTACAGAATACAACATTGAAAGAGGATAACAGAATTATAATGGAATTGTGACATATATGAAAAATATTATGAGAAGGATGCCACCAGAACAGCCTGGGACCTGAACCACATGACCACCATCACCATGTAGACCTGACAGGAGGACTACACATGCACACAGGAGAGACTCACATCACACCATTCACATACACTGGAGAAGAGACAAGAAAATACATCAGTCCCAAATCAGAGAGAGAGAGAAGGATACAATATTGAAACAAGATAACAAAATTGAATGGATTTATTAGATCTATAAAGAATGTGATGAGTCGGGTTTGAACTGACGGTTTTCTTGGTCGACTATCTGCTTTTTCGTGCAGACCATGTTTTTGGTTTAAGACAGTTATTGATTCTGCGCCTTAGCTGGTGAGTGGCTCTGTCTAGTCAAGGACCATAGAGAGGGTGGAGCACGTAGTACGTCTACACGTGCTCTATGGCATAGTTCAAGTGTACGGTGTGGGGTGAGGTCAAAATAGAGCAGCACGCACTTTATTTCACATGTTATGACAGGTGCGTCGCGTTAGTGCCAATGGGTCTGCGCAAGGCCAGACATTTCGCTCTCATGAGCCGGACCTGGCCCGCGGGCCGCTTAACAGAGTTCAGGGGTCTAGAATTGAAGCCAGGGGCGGAGCCAAGGGGTGGCCTGGGATGGCCACAGCCACTACAGACCAAAGTCTGGCTACCCTTCTGGCCACTCACACAACAATGCTTTTCAGGCAGAACTTTTTTGCAGAAACATTTCTCTATGGCCGTTGTACCCATACGGATGCACTTTAACAGCGCAACCACCCCCCATTCAACCGCATGCAACCAAGCAGTTCTCGGTGCCCTTCAAGCCAGTCACAACCTTCTACCTGCCACCTGAAGACAGAGGTCCCGGCAGTATTATCGCAGGTGAGCTTTTAACAAGTAGAAGTGTATTCACTATGTTTTAAATGTTTCTTGTTTAGTGTGTATATCTTATGGCTGGGATACATGCATTGAATGGGATGTGATCTTGTAACGTTTACTACCAGTATTTAAGTCATAAGCTATAAACAGCCTCACTGTGTCAGTTTCCTGGAAAGGGCAATATTCAGTTTTAATAAGCATGTCGCAGCTCTGATACGGTTGTAAAACAGCAACCATTTCAAGCAAGGCTGCTAACTTTCATTGCCGACTTGGCGTACGATAGTTTTCATCAGTCTTTGTCTATCACATTTTTAGCAAGAGATGCACAGAAGTCAACAGAATTTATGTTTCTACATATTCATGCAAGCTTGAGATGGGGCTCAAATGCATGAGTCCAGCCAAATGCTAATATGCAAAGTAATGCAAATGGATCACTTTGCTAGTACCATAACGTTAAGGTTGCTATATTTTGATTTTGTACCTGTCAGGAAAAACGAAGCAAACGATAACTTCCTACTTCGGTCTGTGTAGTAAGAAGCCAGGTATTGAGAGAAGGGAGAGTGGTGCAGAGACAGACAGTAAAGGAGAAGAGCATCCAGTGAGCACTCGAGGAAGTGGACTTCCAGTGCAGCACACCACCTGCCTTATGCATTTAGCGACAGTACCTCTAGGAATCTGTTTTCAACAGATGATGCGGAGTATACTTTTCAAGGCCAATACAAGTAAAAAAAAAGTTCACCGCCTTAAAACCTGGCGTGATGACGATTTTAAATAATGTGTATAGATGATAGACTTACTCATTCAGATGGTGACAGTGATGGCGGAGCACAGCCCCCAGAGTGCGCTCACCAAAGTGGATATCAAGGTAGGTTACAGTATGCCAACCACAAGCCACTGGTTACTGCAGTGCTACTGTTTGTACTGTATCTGTTTGCCTTAAATGATGACATTTCAAGAAACCAGTTACAAAAATGTGGTCTGCACTTGCGACATCGCAACATGTTACTGTTATTATTTTAACTTGTGTATCTCAACTGACAGACGAAAGACTTCATGTGCATCAAGGGAACAACAACACAGTTGGGCCTTCAGTGAAATGCCCTGACCAGAGTGAGTCACCAGGTACTATATGACTCGCATTCATACACTCGCATACGGTACATATAGACATATTAAGTAGCATAACTGAAATGACTTATATTTCTTTTTCTCGTTTTAGACATCTCCAGTTCTTGAGCTGAAGCACCAGTCCATCCACAGCTTACAGTGTTTCCGAGCACAGTCATGGGGGACAGGCGAAGAAACTTTTAAGACCTCGTGGTCTTTCTATCACAAGTGGATTGAATACTCTCGGTGCCATGATGCCATTGATTATTTTGCCTGCTGGCACTTTGGCTTTTCAAACACTGAATCAGTTTTCACTTCAGATATAGGCTATAAAAACTGGAAAAGGCTATGTTCAAAGATGGAGGCTTTGCTTCCCACGCCAAGTCTGAAGCACGCATCAGCGCTATGTTAGCGTGGAACATTTTTCAAAAAGAAGAGAAAAACGAAATAACTTTTTTTTTATTTCCCCCCCCTTTTTCTCCCCAAGTGTATCCAGCCGGTTACCCCACTCTTCCCAGCCATCCCGATCGCTGCTCCACCCCGTGTCAGTCCGGGGAGGACTGCAGACTACCACATGCTTCCTCCGATACATGTGGAGTTGCCAGCCGCTTCTTTTCACCTGACAGTCAGGAGTTTCGCCAGGGGGACGTAGCGCATGGGAGGATCATGCTATTCCCCCCAGTCCCCCCCCCCCCAAACAGGCACCCTGACCGACCAGAGGAGGCACTAGTACAGCGACCAGGACGCATACCCACATCCGGCTTCCCACCCGCAAACACAGCCAATTGTGTCTGTAGGGATGCCCGACCAAGCCGGAGGTAACACAGGGATTCAAACCGGCGATCTCCGTGTTGGCAGGCAACAGACTAGGCCGCTACGCTACCCGGACGCCCCAAAACAAGACATCTTTGATGAAAAAACTGTCACAAGAGCACACAAAACAGATACAGGAAAACCTTGATTATAGTAAAAGTGTGGCTGAAGTTTTATTGTTAAAGCAGCTATAGACGACTTTTCAACCCCCCACCCCCGGGCACTTCCAAGTGTTTTTATTGTGTGCCCTGCTGTCACAAAGTAAACCGGATCACTTTCCGTTTAATAGCAGCCAGGCTACTGTCCAAAGCAAGAAACAACTGTAAGAATCCCAATTTGAACTAGAAACCCCAATCTCAGTACTATGATAAAGGCAGAGTAAAACTTCCAGCAGTATTAATAAGTAGACAGGTTGTGTAATTACTGATTCAGTAGAGAGAAGGCCAACTGAATGGCGGTTTGGAACCCTCTCAAGTCTCGCATGTTGTATCAAACTGTTTCCCCGTCGAGATGTGTTTCTCCCTAACCAGCGTTCAATACAATACTGGAACACTTGATTAACCTTATCCTAACCTCAACCTAACCCAAAGCTTAACCTAAGGCTTACCTTAACCTAATCGTAACTGATAGCTAACCTGTTTCCATGCAAACACTTTTGTCTGGCTAGAGGGGGAACAGATCTCGACGGGGAAACAGAGTTCTATACAACACTGGCGTTCGCTCCATTGGGTGAATGCCCGTCTGAGGTTCACTCTTTTTTACCTCTGTTTCTATCACTCTCCCTCTTCACCTTTTTTGCCTCCATCGTCAACGGGTTCTTTTTCTCTTGTCAGGTAGGGTTTCCATTGTAACTTTCATTGTTCCACTGTCCACCATTTCTACTACTGAGGATAGCTACTAAAACCTACCGGGGAGAACAAGAGCGCTATCCTCTTCCTATTTTGGTCATGCAATGGTTGATGTACTTCCTTTATGCTTTAAATTGAGCCTTCTTTTTCCCACAAGATCGTACCTGATGGCAGACAGAATTGCATAGTGAAAGCAATTGAAAGTGAGGCTTATAGGGAATGCCAATGGTGTCATTATTCTGTAGCCATTACACTGCGCAATCATAATTTACTTCATATTGATAAATTAAAGCAATAAAGTTGTCTACTGCTGCTTTAACTGCTACACAAAACATGGCGCAAAGGGGGTCATAGGAAAACAATGGATTCAGACAGCAAGGGAAACTTCCTTGCAATATTAGATATTCTTGGTAACCAAAAGACAGTTGTTGAAAATAAATTTAAATGAGCTTATAATGGTAAGCACACAAGCCACCACATCCAAAACAAAATGTTGGACACTAGCAGAAATGGTGCATTTCCCCATTATCAGTGAGGTCAAGGAAAGTCAAGTTTTTGCCCTTATCTTGTTTATGCCCTTGAGCAGCAGCGGCCTGCAAATTACACAACTAAAGCTAAGATCTAACAATTTTAGAAAGAAAACCCAGAGATATGCCAAGTGAAGAGGTAATCATGTTATAAAATCCTGTATAATATTCTAAAATACAAATACTGTATAATGTTCCAAAATGTTCTAAAAACTTTTACAATATTCACAAATAATCACTGTGGATATATATATTCAGTGAAAATGCTGCTTACTACTTGTCCAACAGTATGGCATGGTTTTTATGCCTTCATAGTCGCAAAGTTTTGTTCCCCTATCATATGTATCCTACTTTTGGAACGGCATTTACCTTGTAACTTTTGGGGTTTTTTTACTGGATGAAAAGGCTTTTTGAAATCTTGTGAGTTGTGTTGCAGAGCTGGCTCCTCAATACTGGAAAGTTGAAACATGCGATGAGATAGATATGTGGGGACCCATAAATTTCTGGAAGCATTTCTAAAGGGTCCTCTAGTGGTTCTTTACCAAAATAAAGATTCTGGGCCAGAACACAGGTTTTCAAAGTCATAAATATCAGCACCTGGCAAAGTCTATCCATCCATCCATTATCCAAACCGCTTATCCCAACCAGGGTCACGGGATGCTGGAGCCTATCCCAGCAGTCATTGGGCTGCAGGTGGGGAGAAAACCCTGTACAGGCCGCCAGTCCATCACATGGCCAACACACACACAGATTCACACCTACATACAATTTAGTATGGCCGATTCACCTGACCTACATATCTTTGGACTGTGGGAGGAAACCGGAGCACCCGGAGGAAACCCACGCAGACATGGGAAGAACATGCAAACTCCACACAGGGGATGACCTGGGACGACCCCCAAGGTTGGAGTAGCCCGGGGCTCGAATCCAGGACTTTCTTGTTGTGAGGTGACCGCGCTAACCACTGCGCCACCATGCCGCCCCTGGCAAAGTCATCAGTTTGCAAAATTACATAGGTCAACAACTCTTTCTGACCTCCCTTGACACATGAAGCTATCATTTTGCTATGACAAAGCTAAGATTTTACTGATAGCACATTTAAAATCAGATCTAGCATGGATAGGGAGCCAGTGAAAGGAGGCTGTATGAAAGTCATATGGTCAAACCTTGTCGATCTTGTCAAGACTCTAGCAGCAGCAGCATTCTGTTCCACCTGAAGGTTCTTGATGCCAGTATGCAGTGGGTGCAAAAAAATATTAAGTATGACTGAAACAAATGCATAAATAAGGGTTTTATTATCAGTAGGATTGATCAAATTTCAGCAAGGCTTTGGAGGTGGGGAAAAAATGCAGTCTAGGTGAATTCTCTGAAGTGTCATTCAAAAGAAAAAAGTCTTGATTCTCAACATGGGAACTCTGGGAAATCACAGTTATCAAGATTTCTTAAACTGAATCTCCCTGAATCTAACCAGCACCTGTTTAATGGAGTTATGAAGTAACACATTCATAGTTTTTAACTGCAGAGAAGCGTGCATTTAATTTTGCTATTTGAATAGATCATTTGACTTGACAAATAATTGTGTACAGGCATCAGCTGTAGGTACTGAGTGGAGTCTGTACAGCAATGACAATGGATTCCCTTCGGATTAGTCCTCTATAGTCATGGGTGCTAATCCCTACCACCCAGTGTAGTTAGTGACGGGTTAGAAGGAGAACCTGCATACCTGTGGCACAGAGGTGTCCTACACTTCCCAGGCTCCTCTTGCCCTCCGAGCACCCCCGGCCTCACAAGGGTCATGTATGGTAAAAAAGGCAGGAACAAAACGTCAACTCCGACAGTCAGGTCTGCGGATGAGGAGGGGCTTTATCTTCAGAGTCTACCTCAACATCTCAGAAGCCTGCCAAATGAGAGGAATGAAGAGTAAAATTCCTACAGGGCTGAGAGATGAATATGTATAAATATCTGCATATACACTTTGTTCAGAGCTGACTTTTTTTTTATACTTTTCTCGCTCTCTATTTAGCTTGCATCCACAAACACACACAAAAACACGCGCACACCCACACACCATTCTCCCTACTCCTTCATGGGGAAACTTCCCATAAATTCTTCACTTGGCTTACACCGTTGCTTGTGTAGATATCTGTTTCTTTTTATGGATTAATAACACACACACACACACACACACACACACACACACACACACACCGGGATTTTATTTTTACCGGCAAAACACAAACACACACACAGCTTAACGTCCCTTTGTTCACTGTGGTGTATTGCCATTCTTGTTCTGTGCGCTTTAAGAAGTGCTTGAACACTTAGATGAAACAGGTTGCCTGTTTTGGAATAATTAAATAGAAACACAAAGTATCAGTGCCACATTGGCTAGATGATTTCTTAACCTTCATACAAAATACATTTTATCTTGGCAAGGATGGAGTTGAAGTATGTCCCATTGTTAAGGTTAGACCCAATTTGTGTGTGTGTGTGTGTGTGTGTGTGTGTGTGTGTGTGTGTGTGTGTGTGTTTTATGTAAATACTACAATAAGTGTATGTGAGGCAGTCCCAGAAAGTTGAATCACTTCATCTGGACACAGACTTAAGTGGGAGAAAAGTTTCATCACTGATCCAAGTGACTTCATCAACCTCAGCTGACTGCAGGTATCCCCAACTTTATAAACAGCACAGCTGCATAATGACCAAAACCGGCATTTGGTTTCATATGATCGGTAGCTCTTCTGTGTTGTGCCATCTGCTTCAGCAGAGTTTGTTTAGTTTCCCAGATGTATAAGTCATAGTTCTCCCCCGGCACTTAACAGTGTACACTATATTGCTCTGTGGGTGTGCTATGAGTTCCCCAGTCTCACCTGTAATGGCCAACTTGTATATGGAGGAAGTGGAAAAGAGGGCCTATCCAAGGACACTACCTAGCCATTCATATTTGTGGACGGGGGGGGGGGGGTAAAGCACGGTCCTCAAAATCTCTCAGAGCCATTTGCTAAAGCCTTGATTAAAGTGGTGATCAAGTCGCGACGCTGGTCCACACTGCTTGGCCTGGGAGGATCTAGTTCCATGGCAACACAAGAGTGAAGACGATGGGATCCACCACAGGTTGCATCCAAGTGATGGTCGGATGGGAGTCCGGATTGCCCACTTGTTAGGCACTTATGAGCTAGGTTATGTGTGAGATTTTTATAACCGCCAGTCTGCGGTGCCGTTAGGCTTTAGCCAGCTGAGTGCTGCCCAGGTTGCTCCAACTCCACAAGTGAAGTCCGGTCAATACCGTGAGGAGGGGCCTATCCGAGGTTTGTCACGCATGCAGGAATCGGTAGTCTGTACCTTTCAGCCTACATCACAAGATGCTTCAGCAACCCATTTGTGGATGACACCTGGGTTAAACTTAAATCTCAGGATGTACCACATTTCACCGACCACATGTGGACAACCACATCCAGTTCACCAGGGAGGATGTGAAAAATGACAGGTTAGCCTTCTTAATTGCAATTGGTGATGGGGGGCATTTGATTGTTGATGTTTACTGTAAACCAACACATACTGACCAGTACTTAAGGTTTGACTCTCATCATCCCCTGGAGCACAAACTAGGAGTCATCAGGATGCTGTATCACCGAGCTGAAACGTCCCCACCAATACAGCAGCCGGGGAAGGGGAGAAATCCCACATTAAACAGGCCCTGGTTAAGTGTGGTTATAAAGAGACTGGGGGGGGTCTGTCAAAGTTAGGAAAACGCCCAAACAGTGCACCAGCCAATCAAAGAGAAGAGAAGGGCAACAGCGGTGTAAGCGTAAACCAGTGGTGAGTCCGTATGTGGCGGGAGTATCGGAAAAGTTGAGAAGCATATTTTCCAAACACCGCGTCTCGGTTGCTTTCAAACCTCAAAACACGCTGTGCCAGAAATGGGTCCACCCCAAGGATCGGGTCCCCCAGCACAAACAGAGCAATATAGTGTACGCTGTTAAGTGCCAGGAGGATTGCTGTGACTTGTACATCAGGGAAACTAAACAGGCGCTGGCCAAGAGGATGGCACAACACAGGAGAGAGACCTCGTCAGGCCAGGACTCCGGAGTCTACACCCATCTACACTGGTTTGAACAGGGAGTCAGAGGCCATATGTGAAGAGGGAACAACCATCCCTGGACAGAAAAGGGGGGCTAAGAGTACATCTGTTGTCATCTTGCAATACAGTGATTGCACCTAGTCCCCAATCCTCTGTGAATAGCACACATGGCCATTGTAACTCTAGTTAATGGTCACGGCAATTTTGCATATGAAACCGATCGCTGGTTTCAGTCGTTATGCAACTGTGCTGTTTATAAGGTCAGTGATACCTGCAGTCAGCTGAGACTGAAAATGTCACTTAGATGAGTGATGAAACGTTTCTCCCACTAAAAGTTGTGTCCAGATGAACCGATTCAACTTTCTGAGATTTCCTTACCTTGATTTTTGAGCGCGCATCAAGACATGTGAGACAGGAGAAAAGTGTGTGCAAATGTGTGGGTGGGAGCAAAGAGTATTGGCTCTGTGAGAAATTGGGCCCAGGTTAAACCTATTTCCTGAGCCCTAATTCAGACCACACATGTGTCGGTTTTTGTTTGAATACAAATATAGAAAAATACGATATTTATTAATGAATTGATGTGTAAACTGCCAACTTCCAACAGTTCTCTACTAAGCTAAATGAGGAGTCCAGAAATGCCATTGGGATGTTAACCTTGTGAAACATTGGTACGGGTCAAAAATATGTTGTCACATCACTTCAGTACTGACTTTCAAATGGGTTGTAGGCACAAGTGGATGGAGATGCTATTAAAATACAGTGACAATGTTCCATTTCACGACAGCCAAAGGGTGGGTGGTACAGGTACAGCCTATTTTCACACAAGCTTTAACAATCAAAGAAAAAGAGCACAGAGCAGGTATTGACATTTATTTTGGGAGTCTGGATAAACATGGAGTACAGTGCATAAACTACAATCTTTATTGTACAAAGTGAATGGTAATTTGAGTCTTTCAGAACATTGGGCCTAAACGCATGCAATCAGCTATAACAATTTCTAGTTAGGGAGAAATGGTGCAGACTTTTTTTTTTTTTTGGATTTTTCTCCCTTTTTTTCCCTCAATTGTATCCGGCCAATTACCCCACTCTTCCAAGTCATTCCAATCACAGCTCCACCCCCTCTGCCGATCCGGGGAGGGCTGCAGACTACCACATGCCTCCTCCAATACATCTGGAGTCGCCAGCCGCTTCTTTTCACCTGACAGTGAGGAGTTTCGCCAGGAGGACATAGCGCGTGGGAGGATCACACTATTCCCCCCAGTTCCCCCCCCCCCGAACAGGCACCCTGACCGACCAGAGGAGGCACGAGTGCAGCGATTAGGACACATACCCACGTCTCGCTTCCCACCTGCAGACATGGCCAATTGTGTCTGTAGGGATGTCCGACCAAGCCGGAGGTAACACGGGGATTCGAACTGGCGATCCCCATGTTGGTAGGCAATGGAATAGACCGCTACGCTACCCAGACATCTTGAAATGGTGCAGACTTGATCATTTCACAATCATCCATTAATTATATAGTGTATTGAGGCGAGGGGCAAAAGAAAAGATTGGATGGAGAGAAAAAAAAGACAAGTTGCCTCGATTGTTGCGGCCACAAGATCTCACAGCAAGAACATCGGGGGTTAATCCCAGCCGTTCTGTTTGGACAGTGCATGTATGTTCTCTTACCATATTCATATGGACTTCCTCTAGGTACTTCAGTTTCTACCCACAGTGTCATATGCATATCAGGCAAACTGGAGGCTCCAAAATTGCTCATTGGGGATTAATGTGTGTGAGAATGTGTCGTGTGTGTGCATGAGCGAGCGAGCAAACAGACTGACTAAAGCTCACAACAGTACCATACATTGCTCCCCCATGAAAACAATTCCAAATATATCTGTATCATGGTTTCTTCACCTTGTTTTCCTCTTGTGAGCCAACAGACTCTTCTGCTTCAATGAACTTGTATGACCACAGTCCACCTGATTCCTCCTGTTTAGGCCCTGCAGTCCTGCCAAAAGCAAATGCTCTCAAAACAAACAGTATCTGTGCTACACAGCCAGCATGCCACAGTGCTCTATGGCGCTCTCAGTTCAGTGACCGACCGCCTCCAGATGCTCTCAACATTTGGACACTTCTCTTGGCATTGGAGCACAGCTGCCTCGGTATTCTAATTAAACCTTGGCTTGGGGGGCTCACAGCTTTTTTGAAGAGAATTCTCGGCCAGGGGGATACAATACATTTGATGAAAAAGAAGCCAACCTTCAGTCACCACTAACGCCTGCAGCCTCTCCAGCCAGTTTTTTTTTTATCCGCTACTCGGTTAAGAGAACCAACTCTGTCACCTCAGAATCACCTCACGTTACATGGGCAAATCCTATCACATGGTCATTTTAATGTCCCTTTATGCATGCCCAATAATCCAGGTAAGGAAATCAAAGAAAGTTGAACCAGTTCATTTGGACACAACTTATATTGAGAGAACGTTTCATCGCTCATCTAAGTGACCTCGTCAGTCTCAACTGACAGCAGGTATCCCCACCCTTATAAACTACACAGTGGCATAACGACCGAAAACAACGATTGGTGTCATATGCAAATTACCATGGCCATTAACTAACGTTACATTGGCCATGTGTACAATTCACAGAGGCTTGGGGAATAATTGCAATCACAGCATTGTAAGATGGCGACAGATGTACTCTTAACGAACACATACTGATCAGTACTTACGGTTTGACTCTCATCATTCACTGGAGCACAAACTAGAAGTAATCAGGACGCCGTCACACGGGGCTGACAACACCCCCACTGACAAAGCGGCTGGGGAAGGGGAGAAATCCCACATTAAACAGGCCCTGGTTAAGTGTGGTTAGTGTGGTTATCCTAACTGGGCATTTGTCAGAACCGGGAAGACGCCCAAACACTGTACCAGCCGATGAAAGACAGGAGAAGGACAACAGCTGTCTAAGCGTAAACCAGTGTTGATTTCGTATGAAGTAGGAGTGTCAGAACAGTTGAGACGTGTATTTTCCAAACATCACGTCTCAGTTGCTTTCAAACCCCAAAACACGCTGTGGCAAAAATTGGTCCACCCCAAGGATCGGGTCCCCTGACACAAACAGAGCTGTTAAGTGCCGGGAGGATTGCTGTGACTTGTACACTGGAGAAACTAAACAGATGCTGGCACAACACAGAAGAGCTAACACATCAGGCCAGGACTCTTCCGTCTACACCCATCTACAGGCCAGTGGCCACTCTTTCAAGGATGAGGATGTGCACATCCTTGAGAGAGAGGAACGCTGGTTTGAACAGAAAGTCAAAGAGGCCATCTAGTATGTTAAGAGGGAATTACCATCCCTGAGCTGAGGGAAGGGGGGGGCGGCTAAGAGTACATCTGTCGACATCTTACAATGCTGTGATTGCAACTATTCCCCAGTCTTCTGTGAATAGTACACATGGCCATTGTAACTCTAGTTAATGGTAACAGCAATTTGTATGAAAACAATCATTCTTTTTTGGTCGTTATGCCACTGTATTGTTTATAAGATTGGGGATACCTGCAGTCAGTTGAGATTGAAGAAGTCACTTAGACGAGTGATGAAACGTTTATCTCAATAAACATTGTGTCCCAATGAACTGATTCAACTTTCTGTGATCATTTCAATGTAGAAAACAGTACCAACTACTGGAAGGCTGGCTTGATGGCAAAGTTGTGTATGCTAGAGTCATCAACGCCCACAACCTTTCCTTACTGAAGCCTGACGCCTTCCCCTTAGATCAGCCGGGTTCCCACTAAACCAGGAACCCCAAGAGACAGCTTGACAGGAAAGATGACGAGGAGCTCGTGGAGAATGTGTATTGCTCCACCTTCCAGCCCAATCTTTGACCTGCTAAGGCTTCAGCTTTAATGAATGCTCCTCTCCCATGCAGACCAGAGTCAAAGCCTAACACTTGAGAGAGACTGAAGTGAACCAAGGGCAACGAAAAAAAGAACTTCAAAACAAAGCCCAAAAAGTCCAAATCACCATAAGAAGGCAGTGAGGAAAACCTGCAACTAAGGCAGTAAATGGCTGTCTTTTGCTACACTGTTAGAAGACTATTAACACCTCTCCGTGGTGATGGTGGCCGCCATTTGGATGCTGCCTGCCCTTCCAATAACATAAGTTTTTCTTTTATTACATGACGATGCTGGTCGCGTGGCTTGGGTCCTGGACTGCTCCGTTGGCATGTGGACACTGCTTGGCATCCTGTGCATCATGTTCTTCATAAATTCTATGTCCATTATAATTCTGTTATCCTCTTTCAATGCTGTATTATGTAAATTGCGTGAACACAACATCCATTGCACACTGTCTCTTGGGAGAGAGATCCCTCCTCTGTTGCTCTCCCTGAGGTTTCTTCCTATTTTTTCTCCCTATTAAAGGGGTTTTTTTAGGGAGTTTTTCCTTATCCGATGAGAGGGTCTAAGGACAGAATGTTGTGTTGCTGTTAAGCCCACTGAGGCAAGTTGGTAATTTGTGATATTGGGCTATACAAATAAAATTGATTTGATTTGACTATTTCTCATAATTCATATGATATACAAATGAAAAGGCCTCAGCAGTAATCTTCAATATTCACAAAAATGAAAAAAAAATCTCTATCAATAATGAGAAGCAGGAACAAAGAGACCTGTGTAGCAGAATAAGTCGCGTAGCTGCCGGAAGGCAAGTAAGGACATTCTTCAACTCAAGACATTCTGAGCATAAAGAAAATACTATTAGGAACTTGATGATTTTCTGAACTCAGCCATTTCTCTGTTGGGGAGGCATGTTAGAGCTCATTTCTCCAATCTGAATTTTATACCCAACTGTTTGCTGCTTTCCTCTCTCCTGGCGCCAGCTGGATGAGCTGCCTGAGTGTAACTGGGATTACCCACCAAGCTGTTGTTCATCTACACTTTGGAACGGATAAAGTAGGCCTGTGACATTTTCGATTCATAAACTATCACATTATTTGTAGTTCATGTATAAACTGCACACACACGTCAGATGGTGCATTGCTTTTTGCATTTGCAGAGTTTTTCTGATTTTGCAGCACAGTGGACCATGGTCCACAGCCAACATCTAATTTCATTGACCTTGAATAATACTTTGCACTTTATATTTTGAAGAAGCTCAAGGTCTTGTTATGAGTTGTGAAATATTGTGAATGAGTTAAAGCACTATTGTCTTGCCTACAACGATATGCAATACAGAGCATCTTCACCTCACACTGTTTATTTGTTTTATTATCATTAGCAATTGGCGATGCATTTGTGCTCCAAAAAAACTCCATAAATAAAACAACATAGTAGAGGCTCACACTCTAAAGACAAGTGCAGGAGACAATTCATTAATCACAATAAAAGTTAGCTCCTCAGCTACGCATCGCCAAATAGGACCTGTATGGGCCTGAGGTACGGGCCTGTGCTGCATTGTTCAATGATACTGCAACTCATATAGAAGCCGGGCAATCCCTCTAGTGGTGAAAGTCAGCAATACCCGTATAAAACCGCGTTAATGATCTTCACAACACAAACTTATTTTCAATAAATACGGATGTACTTGGACATCAAAGTCTAAGAGATCGACCCTGGTACTTATCTTGACATTTTAGCTCAATCTATACAATCTATACACGAAGCAGGGAATTTCAGCTAAGTGCTGTTTCTATGGTTATAACTGTGTTATTGCAACCATGGATTGTCATAGGCTTGGCTATGTGATGCGATATTAGGCAACATCCCCCGCCCCAGCTACGCCCCTCCACCTTCTACTACAAATAGAAAACATTTCACTTCCTCTATTGAGGAGAGGAGCATCTGAGCATGAGACATATTGAAAGAGAGCGAGAGAGAGAGAGAGAGAGAGAGAGAGAGAGAGAGAGAGAGAGAGAGAGAGAGAGAGAGAGCAGATAGTTACCGAAAGAGACAGATCAACATAACATGTTTTTGTATTTTTCAGTAGTTCTAATTTGATAGTGATTTTTACTAGTTTCTGTTTGATTTATTTTCTATCATTTTTATTTAGTTATACAACACACAACCAACACACAACCAACTGCACTCCCTGCCAGCCACCCGCCGCTCCCCTCCCCACTGAATCTCCAGCCGCACTCAGGGTCTGTGTTGAGGACGTGCGTCAGCTCTTCCAGAGACAGAAGACCAGGGAGGTACCAGCCCGGATGGTGTGTCACCCTCCTGTCTTAAAGTCTGTGCTGACCAGCTGGCCCCCATTTTTACACTGATCTTCAACAGATCACTTGAGCTGTGTGAAGTCCCCTCCTGCTTCCAGAGCTCCACTATTGTCCCGGTCCCCAAGAAACCCCGTATCACAGGATTAAATGACTACAGGCCCATTGCTCTAATGTCTGTGGTCATGAAATCCTTCAAGAGACTGGTGTTGGTCCACCTGAAGGACATCACAGGCCCCCTGCTCGACCCCCTGCAGTTTGCCTACCAAGTAAACAGGTAGTGGAGGATGCAGTCAACATGGAATTGCACTACATCTTCCAAAACCTCGCCTCCCCAGAGACATATGCAAGGGTCCTCTTTGTGGACTTCAGCTCAGCGTTCAACACCATCATCCCAGATATTCTCCACTCCAAACTCACCCGGCTCACTGTACCAGCCCCCATCTGCCAGTGGATTAAAAACTTCCTGACAGACAGGAAGCAGCTGGTGAGGCTGGGTAAAATCACATCCGGCACCCAGACAATCAGCACTGGCACCTCCCAGGGATGTGTGCTCTCCCCTCTACTCTTCTCCCTCTATGACTGCACCACAGGTGACCCATCTGTTAAACTCCTAAAGTTTGTGGATGACAACCATCATTGGTCTTAACCGGGATGGTGTTGAGTCTGCATATAGATGGGAGGTTGATCAGCTGGCCCTTTGGTGCAGCCATAACAACCTGGAGCTGAACACACTTAAAACAGTGGAGATGACAAAAGCTTTAATGAATTTGACCATTTTTATTACTTTATTATAAAGGGGAAGTTAAAAGTTTGGGTTGGGGACAAGCCCAAAACAGTGAAATTCTGGCAAGTTTGAATTTTCAACATACTGAAAAAGTATTAAAATGTCATCATTGAGACACAAATCTTTTTGTCATAGCTAACACAACCTAACTCTAACAAATACAATAATTGTTTTGGTTTTTTTTTTAAATCTACCCTGCGGACAGAAAACCTCCCTTAACTGAAGAATCGCCCATATAGTTATATAGTTAGTTTATAGAATTAGCAGTCTCGCTTCCCTTCATTGTCTCTTTTCCTAAAGGTAAAACAAACTGTGGGGCGTGGTTTGATACCTGTAGCCCATCCCAACATTTTCCCCAGATTATAACATTTATTGAAATCTCACATGGGCCCGCAGTCTATCTACACTGGGTGTTTTGTTGACCTTGAAGGATAAACACTGAATTAATATGTATTATATGTTGATGATAGAGTAATTGTACCGCCGTGACAAGCCTGGCAGGTTTTCGCTTCCCCTCCCTATTACTTATAAAAGAAATTCAATGGTAAACCGTCTCCCTATGCGTATATACAGTACAGACTATATACACTGATTTGCGTGTGCGATCCCCTGTAGTGTAGCCGCTAAAACACACACACACACACACACACACACACACACACACACACACACACACACACACACACACACACACACACACACACTTAGCGAGCCCTCTGCAAGGAAAGTCATTTAAATACAGAAAAATAAATGTTTTTTAATCCCCTGTATTTTCAAGCTCGCAAACAAGTGAAAAGTACCGTTTAACACACCCAGAGAACTTGAGCACTTCATGCAAAGTAACGACAAATTTAATGTGATGGAAACACGTGGACGCATTGCTCCCCCTTATCGCGTGCTCCCTCTGTGAAACACGTGGGTGTTCCCTCTGTGAACCATCCAAGGCATTACCAATCGATAACTGCAAAAACGTTGCAAATAGCGATAACGATCGATAACGATAACCGATCTATTGTACAAGAATGGGGATCTGCTTAACAAAGCCTGCATTACTGACCGCATCTTAACTTTATACCACTGTTAAGACACAACTTGGCAAACTTTTGTCAAAGTTGTGTGGCTGCTTTTGCGTGGCTGCCGACCATCGTTCAGCGTCGGGCCCGGATATGAACGTCCGGAACGACAAATGCTCTTGTAGTGCGACATAATCCAAGACCATCGTCAGACACCCCACGACCCCGACTCGACAAGGCTGGTGTGTCGGAATTTTTTTTGGTTTTTCCGTCTAGTTTGACGCCCCTGACCGACGCTCAAAGACGTGTTCTTGACGCTGACCAATAGGATAACAGAATGCTCTCTGGCGCGCGTTGGTGAACAAAGATACAATTCCCAAAACCCAGACATTTTGGCGACCTTCTGTTTACATGCAGCGAAGCTAACGTTAGCGCGGCTAGCTAGCGCAACCGGTTATTTTCTTGCCCGGTGCGGGATTCGATACGGGGTGTACTGCACCACAAGGCGACATCACTAACCGCTCGGCTAAAGGGTCTGACCCGTTAGCTAGGGACTAACGTGTATTATTAGTAGTTTACACTAGGCCAAAACGTTAGCCACGCTAACGTTAGCTTGCTAGGCTAATTTTCTTGACATGGACATATCCATTACCTCCAGTTCTCTTTGAAGGATAGGCAGCCCATATTGTTCTCTCCGTGACACCCAGGGACCGGGTCCACGATCGCTTTTTCTTTGTTTCTTTTTCTTTTCCGAGCACCAGACCGCTGGCGTCACACATAGCGCTTCTTCCATGATTGACACTTCTTGACCCGCCTCCCGACGACCTATGAACTCGCGTACGGTCATGATGACAGCAGATGACGTGATGACGGCAGAATACGATGACGGGTCGGGACGGCGGGCGCTGGGTCGGGATCTGCACTAGCGCCTCCTCTGGTCGGTCGGGGCGTCTGTTCAGGGAGGAGGAGGAACTGGGAGGAATAGCTTGATCCTCCCACGTGCTACGTCCCCCTGGCGAAACTCCTCACTGTCAAGGTGAAAAGAAGCGGCTGGCGACTCCGCAAGTACCGGAGGAGACATGTGGTATTGTGCAGCCCTCCCCGGATCAGCAGAGGGGGTGGAGCAGCGACCGGGACAGCTCGGAAGAGTGGGGTAATTGGCCAAGTACAATTGGGGAGAAAAGGGGGGAGGGGAATATTTGTAGTGTGGCCAGTCTGGCGACCAAGACAGGACACGAATTTATTAGCAGTAGTCTGACATGGTGCCATCGTGAAAGACAAAAAAAATATGGTGCAATCTGATCCGGGCATTAGTCTGAAGGAAACCCATTTCCCTCTGTCCCTCACCCTACCGCCATCTCCAGGTGGAGTTTCCCACTGCAAATATTTATTTGTGGCAGGGTCAACACCAAAGCATTGGCTTTACTTTTTTTGTGTGGTAAACATTAATTAATAGCAGATGAAGTTGCGTCTCCCCCGATAGAAATATACACATGGTTTAGATATACAGGCGATTCTCCTGTCAGAACAGATGCAGCTTGTTGCACCGCAGCAACTTGTATTTTCGCATTTATGAAGGGATCTTACATAATTGCTTAAGCGATGAACTTGGCTGTAAAACATACCACCTCTTGGCATGCTGGGTATAAAATGCTGAATATAAGACTACTCGGGCATTGTCAGACATCTATAAATAGATCTCAGCCTTCGTGCATGGTGCTGTATCTCCGCATGGGTATCTCTGCATGGGCCTTCTCGGATGAATATCGAGAGATCTTCACTTTTTCTCTACGCTTTGCAACATAGCACCTCGCGTCCTCTCTTCCTTCAGGCACACCTTATCCCCTTCTTCTTTTTCTGATACCATCTCAAGTCCTGCTCTATCGTATTTCCTCCCGTTCTCCTCTTTTGTACATCTTTTTTCGTTTAATCCTTCCTCTTTCCACTGGTGTTAACCGTTCTCTGACATCCAACCCTCCGTCGCGTGGGGACACTGCAGAACGGGAGGCCGTCACTAATTGGACCTATTAAGGGCTCTCCATTACCATCAAAGAGTTCATTAACATTACATGATCAAAAATAAATGAATAAATGGTGGGGGGGCTGCGGGAGAAAGTATTTCAGCTTTTTCAAAAATGACTTCCTCTTTTTTATCTGTGAGATATTAAGTAGATGAAAGGGTACAGCAAATAAGTATAATGGGTGTAACGTATATATTTCTCCCCCTGACCTTCCCGTTGCCCCTTTGCCACACAACCTTTGCAGTGTTTTGATAAACGACCGCATACACAACATATTGGATCATAACGTTCATGATGGCTGTGTAAATGGGAGACGCTAAGCCCGTAACGTTGACAAATGGCAGAGACAGCGCATCGCGGTGCGACCCAGCAGGGGGCAGCAGTTGGACATGCCGCCATTTTGCCATATCAGTTTCAGTTTGTTGGACTACACTGCCAAGTATGAGAAACGTTTTGCAAACCGCTGATCAGATTACATAGGGCGATATTGCTCTTTGCCGTCAGAAGGCGAAGCTTACATTTTTACATCTGGCATTATAACACAGTAAGCCTCGTCCAAACTGTGTCAGAGTATATTTGGCCAGATCATTTTACACCACGGTTTGAATGACTATTGGGCGGCACGATGGCGCAGTGGTTTAGTGCGGCTGCCACAGCAAGAAGGTCCTGGGTTCCAGCCCTGGGGTAGTCCAACCTTGGGGGTCGTCCTCTGTGTGGAGTTTGCATGTTCTCCCCGTCTCTCTGCGTAGGTTTCCTCCGGATGCTCCGGTTTCGTCCAAAGACATGCAGATCAGGTAGATCAGAGAGGCTCCAGCATCCCCACGACCCTGAGAGCAGGATGGAAGACATAGCTCTGATCAGTAGCCCTTGTAAGACGTGACACGCGAGTCCGTCCTGCAGCCGAGTCCGTCCTGCAGCCGAGCCCGCCCTGCAGCCGAGTCCGTCCTGCAGCCGAGCCCGCCCTGCAGCCGAGCCCGCCCTGCAGCCGAGCCCGCCCTGCAGCCGAGTCCGCCCTGCAGCAGAGTCCGTGCTGCAGCAGCGGCCAGACGTGTCAGACGTGTGCAGCGACACATGCTAAAAGGAAGCACATGCACCCACGAGGTGCGGCACAGCGACTGTAACGTTTGAGGAGCATTGCTGCTTATTATCAGAGGAAGCGCCGGGTTGGATTTAGCTTCCTGGAAAATGAATCACAACACTTTTCTTGGCTGTCGGTGTGCATCTGTGTGTTTGTGTGCCCTTGGACGCATAAAATAACGCTGCCAATAACACTAGAAGTTATTTGTAATGCTGTTTTCGACACAAGGTTTACCAAGCAGACATAACATGATAAAACCACAAAAAAAAAATCATATATTGGAATTTAAAAATGTCTCACCATTGAGAAGGCGTTTTGGGAAGTGAGTTGAAAGAATAAACTCGTTTGGTTGGCCAGAGGTCCTCCTTCGTGTCGTTTCCAAAGTGGAAGAAGCCCTCACAACAAGAGGCACATTCACATGTAGTCCCCCCCCCCACCCTCACCCAATTGTATCCGGCCAATTACCCTTGTCTTCCGAGCCGTCCCGGTCTCTGCTCCACCCCCTCTGCCGATCCGGGGAGGGCTGCAGACTACCGCATGCCTCCTCCGATACATGTGGAGTCACCAGCCGCTTCTTTTCACCTGACAGTGAGGAGTTTCGCCAGGGTGACATAGCACGTGGGAGGATCACGCTATTCCCCCCAGTTCCCCCTGCCCCCAGAACAGGCGCCTCGACCGACCACAGGAGGCGCTAGTGCAGCGACCAGGACACATACCCACATCCGGCTTCCCACCCGTAGACACGGCCAATTGTGTCGGTAGAGACGCCCGACCAAGCCGGAGGTAACACGGGGATTCGAACTGGCGATCCCCGTGTTGGTAGGCAACGGAATGGGTCACATGTAGTTTTACACCGGGTCCCTGGAATAACCACAATGGCCTACCAGAGGACTGCAGCATGGCTCCGCTCCTTAAGAGGTTTACCTGTGTGTGTGTGTGTGTGGGGGGGGGTCGTTAAATTAATCTTCAATTTTTTAAATCAGTTCACATAGCACCTCCTGTTTGTGCACCACAGGTAATGAACGGGGAGAGACAACTCCAACAAAACAAGTTAATTAGCTTTAAAGGATAAAAAAACACTGATTATGATTTTAAAGCTACCAAAGGATACAAAAGACCATCACTGAGAATGATTCAGCAAGAAGTTGAACTGAATCACACTCGGTCTGGTCGTGAAAACACAAGACTTTATTCAGAAGTGTTGTGAAGGTTTCCCCAGTAACATTCTGTACTTGCTGATCTATGCGCCCAGTAAGTACAGGAGAAGAAAAAACAACTTTCCTTTGTTGGAAGAAGGGCCTCCAGCATGCACCATCTGAAACACAGTCTGAGAATATTGGATCTCCTGGAATCCCCTGGTTTTGTATGCGTGCATAACTGTGTGCAATGTGAATAATGGAAAATCAATAGTGTGAAAAGCTAGAATTTTTCACATATATCTGTGGGCTATCTTCAGCTGAATCATAAGTTCAGTTTATGAGAAACATTGAGTTACGACATACTTTGTCCTCTCCACTCAGGAGACAAATATCTCAAAAGTGCATTAAATGAAGCAGAATCATGAATGAGCTAAAGGTTTCAGGAGTTGAACTGTGTTATTAGCTAATGGATGACAAGTTAAGTGCCAAAAAAAAAGAAACAGGAGCAAACACAGCATGCAACTAAAACAGCATATTGGTGGCCCCAGTGGTTAGCACTGCTGCCTCACAGCAAGAAGGTCCTTGGTTCGAACCCCAGGCTGTCCCAGGTCCTTCCTGTGTGGAGTTTGCTTGTGCTCCCGGGTTTCCTCCGGGTGCTCCGGTTTCCTCCTACCATCAAAAAGACACGCATGTTAGGGATAATACTCCTGTCTGTGCCCCTGAGCAAGGCAATGGGAAGATGAAGTGGAGTTGGTCCCCGGGTGCTGCAGCTGCCCACTGTTCCTATACAATAGGATGGGTTAAATGCCGAGGATACATTTCCTCACGGGGATTAATAAAGTATATCTTAATCACAATAGCCATCTTGTCAGACGATGTTGCCAAGTGCAAGCAGATAACAAAGGGCCTACAGGTTTAGTAATCAACCCTTGTAGAATAATATACATCCATCCATCCATTATCCGAACCGCTTCTCCTGCTCTCAGGGTCGCGAGAATGCTGGAGCCTATCCCTGCAGTCACTGGAAGGCAGGCGGGGAGACACCCTGGACAGGCTGCCAGGCCATCACAGGGGCCCCCTGAACAACATATTTGAGAAAAACTCAAAAGGAGTTTCCCCAGCACAACTCGGAATTCGAGATTTTCCGATCTCCTACCAGAAAGAGTACGATGGAACGCCACTTAAAGCCGGAATTCCTACTTGTAAACTCGGGACAAATCCATCGACCCCAACTTTCTGGAGAAGCAGTTGTCTGACGTCACACAACAATGGCAGCACCCATGCAGGCGGACATCGTAAATGGTAAACCATCAACTAAATGGCAATGTAAAGTATATCTGCCTGTATTTGATTACAATAATACATACTACCGTATAATAAAACCTGTTCTGCATGTAAATTGATGTTGCCAATAAACAGTCTCTGAAAGTCATCTTCTCCGCACAAAAGTTATTCATGTTTCGTTTATATATTGTAACGTGCAAGGATAAGTAGACACGTTGGTCCTTGACTAACGGGTCGGACCCTTTAGTCGACTGGTTAACGTTGTCGCTTGTGGAGTGGGGAACACGGGTTCGCGTCCCGGGTGTGGCGACGGTCTCCCAGACTGCCCCCCGAATTCGCTACATTGGTGTCATAAGTGGGATGGTGCGACCGTGAGGTCATCGGAAGCGCGTGCGCCCAGAGGCGTGAGAGAGCTGATATGCTGAAGCGCGGGGACGCGCTTCCCGAAGGAAGGGGGTAGTGTAACGTGCATGGATGAGTAGGCACGCTGGTCCTTTACTAACGAGTCAGACCCTTTAGTCGACTGGTTAACGTTGTCGCCTGCGGTGTGGGAGACAAGGGTTCGCGTCCCGGCTGTGGCGATTCCCAGTCTGCCCCCCGAATTCGCTACAATATGCAGAGATTGCTACCGACTGTCCAGTTGGCTGTACACTTGCAAAAAAAAAACAAACACCAGTTTTACACGGTCATCCATGATTTGTGTTTACGCGTGGAGGTCGGAAAATCGACCTTTCAACCGGGAAATCCCGATCTTGGAATAGACTGAAGACTGAGCAGGTCGTTACCTTCAGGAGAGACGGTTTAGTGCAAATATAGGACTAAAAGCTTGACTGAACAACTTCTTGCTGCCATTATGCATAAATGACCTGAGACGAGACAATTTTGTAGACTATTACTTTGGTTAAGTGATTTGGAGATGCCGTTGAAAGGGAGATGCTTGATGTTCTGTAATCTAGGCAAAAAGAATTTGATGTGACTTTTTTCCCCTTTTATACAGCTAA
This sequence comes from Lampris incognitus, assembly GCF_029633865.1. Taxonomy (NCBI): domain Eukaryota; kingdom Metazoa; phylum Chordata; class Actinopteri; order Lampriformes; family Lampridae; genus Lampris; species Lampris incognitus. The sequence continues at coordinate 29,202,411 of NC_079227.1, read as the reverse complement.
GCCCTCTAGGAGACAAGGGGTATTTGAGCTTGCTGCAATATTTGAATGTCCCCACTTTTCTCCATTGAATTGCAGCTACTTTACTTGCATTTAAAGTGTAAAAAAAACCACCTATAAATCCAAATTATCTATAAAGTACATTTAAAAACATCCCACGTTGACGAAAAGTGCTGTACAGACCAGAGCAGGTAGTTAAAAACGCATACAAGAAACACGGACATACAAGACACGAATAACATGGACATAGGCACAGGCCAGAAACGGCCACATCAGCAGGATTCAAACGCTAGAGAGTCGTAAGTTCTGAGTCGAGACTTCAGAGTCGATGGAGGGGGCAGATCTGATAGGGAGGAGAATGCTGTTCCACAGTCTGGGTGTTATGGCAACGGCCGGAGCGGAACCAAAAGAGGCAGCGGGAACTTCAGCCGCAGGGAGGGCGGATTTTTTAACAAAATCAAACAAGGAAAAACACAAGAATAAAAAGTGTATTGTGCGTTGTTCGACTTATTTGTGGGATGCGTGTCTAGATTATGTGTGATGGCCAGCGGGTTGTGTGTCTAGGCTATGTGCAAACATTGTAGCGAATTCAGGAGGCAACCACAGGAACTGCCGCGGCCGGGACGCGAACCCGTAACGCCCGCACCGCGGGAGACATCGCTGTCCGCTCGACTAGAGGGTCAGATACGTCAGCCAGCGGCCAACGTGTCTACTTATCCATGCACGTTACAGTATTTACTCTACGCGTGGAGCGGTATGTAAATGGCGTGTCCAATGTATGAAATATGCGTGCAAGCAAAGGTGTCCGTGAGCCAAGAGACGACCGAGCGTGGTTTTCCAGGGTCCCTAATCCGTGAGAGAGAGCGCGAGTCCTTTAGAGGTCCAAATCCAAAAGCCGGGAGTTCCAAGTGAGAGGTTAGGGTCCATGGGAGAGGGCAGAGCTAGAGGGGGTTCTTGAGGAGACAGGGAAAACAGGATTAAACAGGGCATCAGAAGACATGAAGGAAAACGTGGGTTGACAATCTGACTAGAAGGCGCTACCGACTGTCGCTTAGGCACGTTCTGGCGACGACACAGCGGGTTGGCTGGGGTCTTGTAGATTGGTGATGAGCTGATCACTCGCAGGTGTGGTGGTTGTAGATTGCAGAGAGGTGCGTTGTTGTTGCTGATCGTGTCTACGCGACGTGCCTGGTGTTTCAGAGACAGACGATGGAGGTGTGCTTCGTGACCTCAGGGTGGAGCCAGAGGGCCCAGCAGGCGGCTGAACCGCAACACTAGGGGTTGCAAGCTCAAATACGCGGTTACCCCTGAGCTTAAGTTTAGATCGCGGGACAGCCAGGAGTCTCAAGTCAGCCGACCTTAGGGACCTGGAGGTGGAATAGAGGGTTAAAAGGTCTGTGATATAGGAGGGGGCAAATTTGAAGGCAGAATCAAACATCACACCAAGGTTTTTGACATGATGTTTGACAAGGATGGACAGGTTGCCACGTCTGAATGAGAGTACAGCCTAATTAAAACCTGCCACTAAAATCTGGATTAAACTATATTGTCCATAATGTTTCCGAATTAAATTTACAAGAAGTCTCTAGAAGAACACTACAAAATAATAATAATTTTAAAAAAACAACTCTGCACTCTTAATGCAGCGCCGCCGCTACGTACACGTGCATCACGCGCTGTGCTTATAGGGCACCACGTGCTGGAGGGGGCACCGAACCAAAACAACCTAATGATCATCACAATATTCACAATAATCATAATGATGAATTATTTAAATTTAAGATGATGCACAACTTCAATAGGCACCATTAGACCATAATGGGCAATATGAACAAGATGAATTATGGTGCCCCCCCCTTCCCACCTCCCTGTGCCGCGACAATTTCGGAAATGGCGCGTGGCAATAAAAACATGTGGTAAGAGGATTACCGTTATTCAAGCAGATGTATAATAAACTGAATTTTCATGTTGTATCTGGATTCTATCTGCATCGTTTTACAGTCCGTTTGTGGGTTAGGCAACTAAACAGTGCTGCTTTGTAGGCTTTAAAAATGTGCGAGTTGTTGTGTAGTAGTAGTAGTAGTAGAAGTAGTAGCAGCAGCAGCAGCAGCAGCAGTAGTAGTAGTAGTAGTAGTAGTAGTAGCAGCAGCATCAGTAGTAGTAGTAGTAGTAGTAGTAGTGGTAGTAGTAGTATTAGAAGTAGTAGTGGTAGTAGTAGTAGCAGCAGCAGCAGTAGTAGTAGTAGTAGTAGTAGTAGTAGCAGCAGCATCAGTAGTAGTAGTAGTAGTAGTAGTAGTGGTAGTAGTAGTAGTAGTAGAAGTAGTAGTGGTAGTAGTAGTAGTAGTAGTAGTGGTAGTAGTAGTAGTAGTAGTAGTAGCAGTAGTAGTAGCAGTAGTAGTAGTAGTAGTAGTAGTGGTAGCAGTAGTAGCAGTAGTAGTAGTAGTAGTAGTAGTAGTAGTAGTGGTAGTAGTAGTAGTAGAAGTAGTAGTGGTAGTAGTAGTAGTAGTAGTAGTAGTAGTAGCAGTAGTAGTAGCAGTAGTAGTAGCAGTAGTAGTAGTAGTAGTAGTAGTGGTAGTAGTAGAGTTGCACAGAAGAGTGCATTACTACAGAAGCTTCTGCTCAGTTGCAGCTATATATCTGTGTACATAGTTGTTGCTGAATGCAACTGCACATTTGGTTTTGGTTTTCTGTCTCAATGAATTTACCAACCCCTGTTCTGCCGACGAGATTATCGAGTATATATTACAGAGTATAGATTATGACTAATTGATGACTTAATTGATTATGGCTAATGACTATTGTAAACTGTTCTCTTCTCTCACATGTCTTTTCTCTCTCTGAATGATGTCTTCTCCTTTCTCTTTTTCTGTGTTTGAATGGTGTCATGTGAGTCTCCCCTGTGTAGAAGTTGTAGCCTATTAATCATGTTTTCATTTCATGTATGAATGTAAATGTAAAATATAAAGTTTTGATAATCATATCAGATTTGAATGATGATAATAATAATAACAATAATAATGATAATAATAATAACAATAATAATGATAATAATAATAATAATGATAGTAATAATAAGCATACATAATTGTTTGATTCATGCATTTATACTAAGATTTTTTTCTGTGTGTGTACTTTTTTTGAGGGGGGGCACCACAATGCCCTTACTTTTAGGGCACCCAAATAGCCAGCAGCGGCACTGCCTTTATGAGTAGGCTATACTGGATGTATGATATCATTGCTGTATTAAAAGGTGTGGTTTCAGGACAGGAAGTGGACCTTATAGTTTTATCTGTGGGCTTTATCTGTGGGCTGTCGTGTTGTAGCTCAGGTGAGGGGGAGCTTAATGCACGAAAAAGCAAAACTAAATGAAACAACACAGACACAGTATACATTATACCATGCAGCACCGACATGAATGGCTTTAGGAAATGGTGCATTAAGGCTTTATTTGGACTGCAGCAGCCGACGTGCGTGTGTGTGTGTGTGTGTGTGTGCGTGTGCGTGAGCGCGCGCGCGCGCTCAAATGCTGTTTAAAACAAATTCGGGATTGACGACAATGTTGGCACACTGGGGTAACTGTCCAACTTTTAGACAGGTTAACATGGCAGAAGTACCACCTCTGTACATCCAAATAACAGAATCCATCACATTTCTCCAAAGGTCTTGGTTTTGGATAATATAGAGATGACGTCAGAAGCAAAGAACCACCCGCCACGTCAAGGCACAACCTGTGCTGGCGCGCCACGGCTGCTGCCCATATGCACCCGTCGGCGTCTTTCCAAACTTCAGCATCGTCTCCACGAGACGAAGGTAAGGGAAAATACGCGCGCGGGGGAGAGGACGGAAGCTATGGATAACAAGTCAGTCAGTTTGAGCACTAGTCCGCCCCGGGTCGTCGGCGGCGGCGGCTCCGGCGCCGTGGACCATGAACTGGTTATCACGTCCACTTTCGGGACGCTGCTGTCCGTGGTGTATATCATCGGCGTGTCGGGAAACGTGCACACTCTGGTGGTGATGTGTCACTCGATCCGTTTCGCGACCTCCATGTACATCTCCATCATCAACCTGGCTCTGGCGGACTTGCTCTATCTCTCCACCATCCCGTTCGTGGTGGCCACGTACTTCCTGAAGGACTGGTACTTCGGGGACGTGGGATGCCGCATCCTCCTCAGCCTGGACCTCCTCACCATGCACGCCAGCATCTTCACTCTCACCGTCATGTGCACGGAGCGCTACCTGGCCGTCACCAAGCCGCTGGACACGGTCCGACGCTCCAAGAATTACCGCAAAGCCCTCGCCTGGGGGGTCTGGCTCCTTTCCCTCTTCCTCACCTTACCGATGATGATCATGGTCACCCAGACCACCAAGAGCACCCCGGAAGGCGGGGTGAAGAGAATGTGTGCGCCCACCTGGGCACCGCTGGCCTACAAAGTGTACGTGACCGTGCTGTTTGGCACCAGCATCATGGCACCGGGGCTCATCATCGGCTACCTGTACATCAAGTTGGCCCGCACCTACTTAGAGTCCCAGCGGAACTCGGTCATCAACAAGGGCAGCAAGCGCTCACCCAAGCAGAAAGTTTTGATCATGATTTTCACCATCGTGCTGGTGTTCTGGGCGTGTTTTCTGCCGTTTTGGATCTGGCAGCTGCTGCCCCTGTACCACACCAAACCCCTGAGCCTGGCCTCGCAAACGCACACCTGCATCAACTACCTGGTGGCGAGCCTCACCTACAGCAACAGCTGCATTAACCCCTTCCTCTACACGCTCCTCACCAAGAACTACCGGGAGTACCTGAAAAACAGACACAAGAGTTTCTACCGTTACACGTCCTCGTTTAAGCAGCGGCCGCCCAGCCTGTACTCGTGGGGCAAGTCGGCGTCCTCCAGCAATCAGTTCGAGTTCAACTCGGACACCCTGGCGATGGGGACGCTCAAGTGACAGCTGGAGGAAGGGAACGAATCGGCAGCTGTCAAGAGGTAAGCAGGTAACCGCTGCGCTTACGCGCATGCGCGTGTAGTGCGTGCGTAAACGTGTGCGTAAAAGTGTAGCGCACGGAGGTCGGGGATCACTCCTTCGAGCGGATAAAGGCCCTTTTTTTATACATGTTCGGCTTCTCAGTGTCATTTGATGCCTTTTAGACGCATTGCAGGATTAACTGCTCACTCGGGTGATACTGTAGTGATACCGTGCCATGTTGAACCAGTATCACCCCCGAGCCCCTCTTCTCTTCTCTCTTCTCTTCTCTCCATGTGTCTGCTCCCCAAAGGAGATTACATTGAGACACAGGGATGCTGCATGCTTCATGAAACTGCAGTACATGTGTTTAAAAACAAAATGCCGCACATGCGAACCAAAGTTGGTTGAGGTGAAACAGGTGTATTGTCCTACACTGCTGCGTGCAATTCAGCACCGTGCGTACAGCTCATTTAAGAATTACTCTCTAACATGAGACAACAAATAAATGCTAAAACTGCGCATATTCTCCACGAGTGTCTGTAAGCAGGTTTTCCGGAGAGACGCCACATTCGTAGAAGGAGATGGCGTCTACGCTATTTCTTATGTACATTTAAGTGAGAGGGGTTACTTGCAATGTTACAATTTCATTTAGCAGACGCTTTTATCCGACATCTGAGAGTTAATGCAACACAAACAAGGAGGCAACAACTGAAGTGCCAAAAAAAAACAGGTTCAAGTCCGATAGGGCGTAGGTGTCAACAGGCAGTGCACAAAGGCAACGCATAGGGTGCATAGAAGCGGTCCTTTTTCTTTTTTTTTAAGATTGTAACCACGTGTAGCAAGCTGAGAGAACCTTTGTAAAGTGTGTATCTTATCGAAATGAGGAAAGACCATTGCAAGGGTATTTGTAGCCTTGCCCTGTCTCGTTGGGCCTGTTCTCTTGTCACCTTGTGTCCGTTATCGCCCGACCTGAAGTTACTGGACACAAAGGCACCGCGTGTGCATTAAAATGTAGCACATAATCGTCACGTGTGAGAATGGAGATATCCGGTCGCCGGCCACCCACCCACCCACACACACACACCCACACACACACACACACACTAACCAATGTTTGTCTAACTGGGACACGTGGTGTATTGTCGCACGCTGCTTTGGGAAATCCAGCACCACGCATAGAAATATTCTTACAGAGCGGCTGTAAACAGGTCTGGCACGGATCAGATTAGACCACCGCCCTAAACCTCACCACAGCCCCGGAAAGACGTGATATTTCTTTTGTACCTTTGACTGTGGAGGATCGGCGCATCCTTATGTTACCACATGCACCGGGCTAAGGGAACCGGGCCGTCCGGATCGGAACATATTTTATCAAACATGTTTTATCACTTGGAAACGACCGTTGAGGGGATATTGGAGTGGCAGTGGAAGGATGTGGGTTTCTAATTTTAAGATTGCATAACGAGAGGAGGACCATCTCCCTTGTTCAAGATGTCCCCCCGAGCAGCTCTCTTAACGAGGGGAGACATAAGTGAGACTCATGTTTTATGTAGAGTTCATAACTCTCTAATTAAGATGGCCGCCGGTGCGGCAAAGAAGCTCTTTTACTCTAATTTGTTGTATCAGGATCCCGCTCCACCTGTGTCGTGTCCGATAACGAACCAGATAACCGTCTGCTGTGTATCAACTCCGCCCTGCTCGGATGTACCGAGACGTCCGCATCACCGGGGAGAGGCATAACAGCCCCCAAGACTAACTGATCCCCCCCCCCATGTAACCTATCACCGCTTTTGCATACACATCTCTCCAACAGAACAAACTCACATGCATCTCTGTGACAGTCAACCACTCGCCTGCCAGAGGTTTTGTGGTTATTACGAGCTGCGTGACCTCCGTGGCAGTCTATAGGTGTACTTTGAGTCGGTGTGTGTTTGTCTGGGCTTTTTTTTCATTAATCCCCCATGGGGAAATTCTTTTTCTGCATCTAACCCATCCTAGCTGTGTAGCTAGGAGCAGTGGGCAGCCACTAGTGCAGCGCCCGGGGACCAACTCCAGTCCGTCCTGCCAGGCCTCGGTCAGGGGCACAGACAGGAGTATTAACCCTAGCATGCATGGGGAAACCGGAGCATCCGCAGAAAACCCCACCGCAGACACGGGGAGAACATGCAAACTCCACACAGAGGACGACCTGGGATGACCCCCCCCCCCAAGGCTGGCCAACCCCAGGGTTTCGAACCCAGGACCTTCTTGCTGTGAGGCAGCAACGCTAACCACTGGGCCACCGTGCCATGATTTTGGATGTCAGCTCAGACTCAAGCATAAATCTATTGCGACGAATCCCGCAAGGCCGCCCAAGATTTGTCCCAAACATCTTGGTGTCAGGCGGCACGGTGGCGCAGTGGATAGCGCGGTCGCCTCACAGCAAGAGGGTCCTGGGTTCGAGCCCCAGGCTGGTCCAGCCTTGGGGGTCGTCCTAGGTCGTCCTCTGTGTGGAGTTTGCATGTTCTCCCCGTGTCTGGGTGGGTTTCCTACGGGGGCTCCGGTTTCCTTCCACAGTCCAAGGACATGTAGGTCAGGTGAATCGGCCTTACTAAATTGTCCCTAGCTGTGAATGGGTGTGTGTGTGTGTGTGTGTGTGTGTGTGTGTGTGTGTGTGTGTGTGTGTGTGTGTGTGTGTGTGTGTGTGGACCCTGTGATGGTCTGACGGTCTGTCCAGGGTGTCTCCCCGCCTGCCGCCCAATGGCTGCTGGGATAGGCTCCAGCATCCCCGCGACCCTGAGCAGGATAAGCGGTTTGGATAATGGATGGAATTTTCTCCATGCCCATCCTTGATGTGATCTGGTCCGCCTGTGTGTTTACCGGTTTATAACCTGACACACATTCAGGCCCCCCGAGAAATCGAAAACCCCCTCATTTGCTTTTCTCCTGAGGTCCTTATAGGCCCAAAGAGATTAAGCACTTCTGATGTCTGCTGCACAGTAATGCTGCACTCCCGGCGGAGGGATTAGCAGAATCAAACCTACCCTCGTAAGCCACTTGCCTTTCACTTAGGCATTCACACTTTTGAGGAGAAAGAAACCCCACACCAGGTGGGTTATGGACTAGGACTGTCTCTTTACACTGTAGTGGTCATTTTCCCTAAAACGATCTCAACCTTTTGAGATCTTCAGGTGATAAAAGGGGGAAAGAAAACAAAGGGTGAAGGAGGTATGTGGGCCTTGCTCCAGTCTTGACGGGCCCACTCCTGTGGTTCAAAATGGTCTGAGGGTTGATTTGAAGAGGTGGACACTTACTAGTTTCATTAACTCACCAAAGGCGATTCTTTCCAAGGCAGCTTGGGACTCTTGGAATGCCAAGGGTTACAATGTTGCAGTTCTACGGCGCTGTCATAGAAACTGTGCTCACTTTATCAATAACCGTATGGCACGGCAACTCTACAGCCCACGAGGAGAAAACTTGTTGGACAGAGTCGTGCACAGCTTCAGAAATAATTGGCTCTGAACTCCCCACCATTTCTGAATCATACCACATCCGCGTGTTCAGCGGAAAGGTTTTAAAATTTTAAAAGGACTCCTCTCACCCGGCCAACCCCCCCCCCCTCCCCTATTCGATCACCTCCCTTCGGGTAAAAGACTCCCCGGTATCAGGACCGGATCATCCCGCTTCCACGTTAGCACTTACCCTGCAGCAGTCTGCATCCTAAATGCTTCACTGACTGTACAGGTACAGACTCCTCAAGCACACGCACTTTCATTGGTCTCTTTAAGGGCGTGGACCGTGGCTTGCATTAATTAAGTTATTGCAATATAATTGTAACAGCTGTGTTTCTGTGGACACTCCTTGCATGGATTGTGCGGTTGTGTTTACTGTTATCTTTGAGCACACCGAGACAAGATCCCAATCAACTGCAAAGTTGATATGGCGAGACGTTATTGAATCTTGATTAAATGGAGCTTAGTCATTCAGCGGGATCTGTGACTTCACACCGCCGGGCCTGTGGAGGGCTTTATATAATAGGGCCCTTTGGCGCAGACTAAAGATATCCGTGACACTATTATTCACCCTGTAGAATTCATTACGTAGGGCAGATCCTGATGGTGCCCGTCGAATGTCTCAAACTGTCTCGTCTCCATCATTTGTTCAAATTACCTTAAGAATTACCCAGTAAGTATCCTCGTCCGTGTTTGTTATGGCAACGAGGGGATAACACTCTGGCCCGTTGGAGGATATCAAAGACAAGCCCACTTACTTCACTCAGCTTTGGACAGCATCTGCACCAGCAGATGAAGTATCAGATGGCCTTCGCTTCTCCAAAACTCTGTGTTGGTGTTCATTCCCGCCCCCCACTTTGATTCAATATAAGGGAGCGTGTGTGTGTGTGTGTGTGTGTGTGCAAATAATTGCAGCGGAGTCCTCAGTGGATGGTCTCAGTGGAGATCAGATTCATGGAGCGTACAGTATTTGACGGAAGATCAGTCTTTCGGGCTCAGTCCATTGAGGAAAAAGGAACAGTTGTCAGCCAAGCATTGGCAGGTGGTAAATAGATGACATAACCAAAAGGCTTTGCCCTCAGCAGGAGGCCCTTTGAACAGGCCCTCGTCAATATAGCAACCAAGAGCAAATTAGTTTAAAGGTTAAGAATGAAGAAATCCGAGTCCCACTCCCCCCCCCCATCCACCGGCATCTCGTATGTTTCCATTGTACGATGGTAGAACCCTCCCACTCGTCATACAGCACAACACAAAAGCCATGTGTTTGTTGAAAGGTCTCCTCGTTCCCAAACATGCTCTGTGGCCCCGCCATCGGAGCACATGCAAAACTTTTAAGTCCAACTGCAATTTGAGATAATCTCCTCAATTTTGATGCAAAGGAAAAGTATAAATCAAATGATGCCGACGTTTATGGGGACTACTTTTTATTATCTGACACTCATCTGGCACTTAAAGCTAGAATGCGGGCCAAACAAGTTCACACGATTGTGGTGACACACAATTGAAGGTAGATTCACCAGGGGCTGCTGCTCCTTTAAGGCAGACGTTCAGAGTGCTGACGTAGGCACTGCTTAGAGTTTCCGGGGCGGAGCCATGTTGGCAGCAGCCTAGCGGTTAGCTGGTTGCCGGGAGAGATTGCGCTGTATCGGTGTTGTTTTGTGTGGCGAGTAAACGGGATTGACTCGACTCGAACCCTCCGTCTCCTCATTCCCGCACTCCCACACAACGACGATTAAGCCTATCGCCGCCATGTACGTCTCTATTCTGCAGTACAGGGAGCCCCGGGTTACGAACGCCCGACTTACGAACGCCCGACTTACGAACCGACCTCCGTAAAGCGCATTATTATTATTATTATTATTATTATTTTTAATCAGGTTACACACAGTGGTTCATAGGCACCAGCGGATGGATTATTTTGCGCGACGTTCAGAACACTGCGCGTTTTAGGCGGTTCGTCGGCCGGATCGCGTAAACATTGCTGTGTGCGTTGTGTTTTGAGATCATTTTCCTGGGTTCATCCTCGTAATGGTGGCTTCAGAGCGTAAATCTGACGTAAGCGGTGTGACGCCTCGGAGAAAAGGAAAACGAGCACGACTGAAACGGAAGTGGGAATAATAAAGCGTTCAGACAGGCGAAAGGCTGGAAAAGCGTCAGGTAACAGTCGATCAACTGTCGGGACAATTAAAAAGGACAGGGGAGAGTAATGGGGTATGTAAGGGCTCTGGCCCAGTGTAATTACCACTAAGCAAGGCAGTGGTTTAATTATGGAAATGGAAAGGCTATTTGTAATTTGGTTAGAGGATCACAATCAGCGTAATTTACTAGGAGCCTTGGCTTAGTGCAAGAAAAGGCTCGAAGCTTTTGTTAATTGTTCTTAATTGTCAATTAAGGCTCCTTCTGGTATGCAAGACATCAATTGGAACGAGAGTAAGCGTTCGTCTTTAATTATATTTTCTTTTCTATCTAAACAGTTCAAGAAATGTTTCTTTGTTTTTTTATACATGTACACACATTATTTCTCTCAATTATAAACACTGTACTGCAGTTACATTATTATTACTGCATTATTATATTTATGATGTTTTAGGTAAACTATTGTAGCGAATTCGGGGGGCAGTCCGAGATACCGTCGCCACAGCCGTGACGCGAACCCGTATCTCCTGCACCAGCAAGCGACAACGTTAACCAGTCGACTAAAGGGTCCGACCCGTTAGTCAAGGACCAACGTGTCTACTTATCCATGCACGTTACACTATACTAAGACAAACGTTTGACTAATTGACGCTAGATGTGAACTGTACGTAACTGTTCCGACTTACATACAAATTTGACGTACAACAGACTCAAAAACGGAACTTGTTCGTAATCCGGGGACTTCCTGTATATCGGAGTTTTAAATCTCGTGTCTGGGGTGACATTCCCGCGCTGCATTCCCGACGCTCTGCGTTGGTGTGTTGTCATCCATCTATCCATCCATCCATCCATTATCCAAACCGCGTATCCTGCTCTCAGGGATGCTGGAGCCTGTCTCAGCAGTCATTGGGCGGCAGGCGAGGAGACACCCTGGACAGGGTCCACACACACACACACACACACACACACACACACACACACACACACACACACACACACACACACACACACACCTAGGGACAATTTAGTACGGCCGATTCACCTCACCTACATGTCCTTGGACTGTGGGAGGAAACCGGAGCACTCGGAGGAAACCCACGCAGAGAACATGCAAACTCCACACAGAGGACGACCCAGGACAACCTCCAAGGTTGGATTACCCCGGGGCTCAAACCCAGGACCTTGTTGCTGTGAGGCGACCGCGCTAACCACTGCGCCACTGGTGCGTTGTCGTGCTGAAGTGGAACTGGTCTGTGGAAACAGGGCGACGAATGCATTTGCATGCCTCTGATTGGCTGGCCTTCAGGACTTTCTGCCAGAAAGCTTCCGGGCTTGGAAGCTATGGTGGAAAAACCTAAGCGTCCAAGAAAAGTTTCTGATGCTCCAAAGAAAAAAAGAAAACTCGGCGTTAAGGATTAAAGTCAAAAAAAGAAAGAAAGAAAAAAAAATAAAGCGATTGATGGCGAGGACACACACTGATAGCCCCCCACACACACTTCCTATTTTTTCTCCCTGTTAAAGGGTTTTTTTAGGGAGTTGTTCCTTATCCGATGAGAGGGTCTAAGGACAGGATGTTGTGTTGCTATTAAGCCCACTGAGGCAAATTTGTAATTTGTGATATTGGGCTATACAAATAGAATTGATTTGATTTTGATTTTGATTTGAAAATTGATAACCATTGGTGTAGCTTTTCCTCGCTGGAGGGAGAGAAGTAATTACTCTCACTGCCAGCAGGGGGAGACAAAACTTCCGCAATGCAGGTTTAACATAGCAAACTGTCATTCAACATCTGGAAGGACCGGTCATGACAGCGATGGCACCGATGTTTTCAACTTTAGTCAGTGCCTCGTTTTATGTTGACATTAATTATTAATATCATATATTAAAAACACATTATAAAAAGCTACATTGTCAAACCTTGTACAGTATCGGCATTTGTAGGGCTACCCCCCCCCCATTTTAACAGCAGCTGCTTAACTGAAGCCGCTTTGCTTCTCGCCCCACTGATGAATGCCGTCGGCTTGAACGAGCTAACATTTGCCACACCTTGTGGCAAATGTTAGCTATTCATAAAAGCTATTAATGTTGGCCCCGCTAAACAACAATATGAATTTGAAGTTCTGGTGGTCTTTGATCCGGACCTTTAGATGTGTGAGGTACACAAAAAAACATCCAAGTGCTTGTGCACAATTGGCACTGATAATATAAAAGTCACCTTGTTTCTGAACTCAGTCGATAAAGTGCACATGGCGCAAAGTGGAGGCTGCAAATCCGCACTATAAGCTCTTGACTCGAGGCACTTCCTAAAAGCTTTCCCCGTTCACCTTTGGTCTCTGCAGGGACTCCACGCTACTCCACCCAGCTACGAAACATGGAAACGGAGACACTGACGGTAGCCGACATTGGTGCGGTACACACGGTTGTGTTATGGTGTGGGTATTATGTAGCTGGCTAATAACACTATGGTGTAAACAATTTCACACACGATGCAGGGACCACAACGCACACACGGCTGTTCATTTCCATGCTTTACTAGGAACTCTTCTTCTGTTGGTTACAACCCAGACAACAGCAATATAGAATACAGGTGCCACCTAGTGGTCACTAGTAGAATAGCCTCATCCATACATAACAGTGGGCTACTGAGCCTGCGCTGAGGAGCTGACCCCTGGTGGGGGGGAGGGGGGCTCTTTGAAATAAATGGTGATTGGCTGTTCTCTGTGGCGGTACGGTGGGACAGTGGTTAGCACGGTCGCCTCACAGCATAAAGGTCCTAGGTTCGAAACCCAGGGTAATCCAACCTTGGGGGTCATCCCGTGTGGAGTTTGCATGTTGTCTGCGTGGGTTTCCTCCGGGGGCTCCGGTTTTCTCCCACAGTCCAGAGACATGTCGGTCAGGTGAATCAGACGTACTAAATTGTCACTAGGTGTGAATGTGTTGGCCCTGTGATGGCCTGGCGGGGTGTCTCCCCACCTGCCGCCCAATGACTGCTGAGATAGGCTCCAGCATCCCCGCGACCCCGATTCGGATAAACGGCTTGGATTATGGATGGAGATGGAGATGGAGAATAGCCAGTTGAGGCTTTCCAGTAGAAGTGTTTTGATGCATGCTCAGTCACGCTTCCAGCAGAAGCTGATATACATGGCGTTCTCATGAAAACAACAAAAAAATGTAAAATGCTCATTTCTTCCTTCTGGGTTATGACCTTTTCCCCCCTAGGGGACACAAGACAGACTGAACACAGAGCAGATCTGTATTGCTGTAACAAAAAAAACTTCTGCATTTTAACTTCGGTTGGACTTTAAAATGATGCGCAATGATGCTAAATAACACACAAGTGTGAAACATGCTGTGCCATATGCAAAGCCCCGTCAAGCCTGTGGATTCTCCATATGCATGTGTTTTACTGTTTCATCTCCTCCTTCCTCATTTCACACTCCACCATGCCGCCTACGCTGCCCTCCTCCACACGTGCACAGGCCTCTTGCTTACCCCGTTCCGATAAAGCAATAAAAGCACAGCCTCCTCAGAGCCGAGGGCAGTAATACTACGCTTTAGGCACCGTAGTGATCAGTGTATGCTCAGAGGGCACGTATCTTCTCTAAAGTGGCCTTCCGTCTCTTGACACCTATTCGCTTCCTCTCCTTGACAAAGCTGTTAAGACACAACTTGTTGGAGATACTCAACAAGTGCGGCAGGAGGCTGTGCGCCCTGATTAAACTCTCGCCAAGATTTTCACGCCTATGTCTCAGTGTGATTTACTTTTAACTTGCAAAGCCGCTGATATTTTTGAAGGACTTAATTTATCTTTCCAGTGAGGCGTCACGTTTGATCGTGCCATTTTCACATGGGGACCGGATGAGGAGGTGCTCGAGAGAAAAAAAGCAAAAAGCCCAAGTAATTGATGTGTAGACGCCTGACTCCCGCCAAACTGCTGGTGTAGATAACAAGATCATCCGCTTGATGCGTATAGCAGCATCTCATTAGAAACGCACCCAAACATAGCAGCCCCTTATCACGTGTGGGTCGCGGTTCAGGGTTTTAGCAGAGGTTTCCATCAGGTCTGCAACAGCAAGTCAAGTTAAGGGCATTTTCAAAGATCGTGTATAGTATTACATTGTAGCGAATTCGGGGGGGGGGCAGTCTGGGAGACCGTCGCCACAGCCGGGACGCGAACCCGTGTCTCCCACTCCGCAAGCGACAACGTTAACCAGTTCACGTTGCACTACCCCCTCCTTCGGGAAGCGCTATCACCTCCCCCACAGCTCTGGCCGCACGCATTTCCGATGACCTCACGGTCTCACCATCCCACTTCTGACACCAGTGTAGCGAATTCGGGGGGTAACCACAGGAACTGCCGCGGCCGGGACGCGAACCCGTATCGCCCGCACCGCGGGAGACATCGCTGACCGCTCGACTAAAGGGTCCGACTCGTCAGCCAGCGGCCAACGTGTCTACTTATCCATGCACGTTACAATATATAATATATATATGGGGATATATTATATTAATATATACCCAACCAAAATGATGTAAATATTTAGCACCTCTAACTGCAGAATTCTGTAGTGATGGAAAATTGATGGAGAAAAATAATTGAATTTCTGCCATTCAGGATTCCACTCACATCTGTGAGAAATCCAATCTGATGTGAAGAGAGAAAATTCCACTGAGCGCAAATAATCATTACCGTGCTACAGGGTAGTTTCCAAACCCCCACCAATAGTAGATATATTTGCGAGGTCGGTAAAAAGATTGGGGGGGGGGTAAAGTTTTCTTCAGCGCGTGCTGTATAATGCATAGAACTCAATTGCTTTTAGCCCGGGACAGCTGGGTGCACCAGGCACGAGCGAGGGAGGGGACGGGAGCGATTTCTGTTGAGGGCAGTCGTGCACAACATTGAGACAGGCTGCCACGATGACTTCCTCGAGAGCTCCCCCTGTCGGCTCGGCTCGGCCCGGCCCTGAGCCGCCACGCGCGCGTCTGGCTTACAAAGGAAGAGCCACTTAAGACCCCCAACAGAATCAAGTAGCAGTGAGTATAGAGATTGTAGATTTAATGAAAACACAATATTGACGTCGACAGTCCAATTAAGAACGCACTTGGCGAGACAGCATGGAGGACTGAAATGGACCCCCGCCATCCTCGCTTGCCTTAAAAGCCACTTCAGATGATCCTCACAAGAAGAAAGGAAGAAAAGATGGTGAGGCAGGGCCCAGAACAATCATCTGCTTCATCTGGATGAACAAGACATTTCTTATAAGCAATAAACAACGAACATGCAGCGACTTGCTTACTTACTGAGATGAGAGAAAACGGAACGAAAGTAAAGTAAAATATATATATATATTTTAGCGGCTATAGTGAACCATATGCAGCAGGGCAAGAACACTGCCAATTCTGACCGCCGAGCTATTGAGCAGCTGAAAGTCAACCAATACCAAAATCAGTATGGGATCCTCCACCTGCCCCATTTTTATTTTTATTTTTCTTACCTCGGTATTAAGTTACATCATCTACTATGATTACCGTTTTGTTGAGTGTACCGGTAAATATGCAGCAACAGGAAACGGAATTGATGTATATTTCTTTATATATTCACTATAGGGCTATTACTTTAAATACCAAAACACAGTGGGCGTCCGGGTAGCGTAGCGGTCTTTTCTGTTGCCTACCAACAAGGAGATCGTAGGTCCGAATCCCCGTGTTACCTCCGGCTTGGTCGGGCGTCCCTACAGACACAACTGGCCGTGTCTGCGGGTGGGAAGCCGGATGTGCGTATGTGTCCTGGTCGCTGCACTAGCGCCTCCTCTGGTTGGTCGGGGCGCCTGTTCAGGGGGGGGGGGAACTGGGGGGGGGGGGGAATAGCGTGATCCTCCCACGCGCTACGTCCCCCTGGTGAAACTCCTCACTGTCAGGTGAAAAGAAGCGGCTGGCGACTCCACATGTATCGGAGGAGGTATGTGGTAGTCTACAGCCCTCCCCGGACTGGCAGAGGGGGTGGAGCAGCGACTGGGACAGCTGGGAAGAGTGGGGCAATTGGACAAATACAATTGGGGAGAGAAAGAAAAGGGGGAGGGGGGACACCAACGTAGAGACCAACACACACATTAAGCGGTTACGTTCACCCATTTTTCTCACCCTCTCTAACACTTAATGTTCTCAAGCGTTTTCGGTTTTTATTTTTCAAAGCCATCCAGCGTGCCAAATTTCGCCACAAGAGGGCACTGTTACGTAACTCACACGAACAGGAACAACTTTTGGATCCGTGGAAAGATAAAATCCGGCTGCAAATCAGTTTAAACCGATCTGCTCCTTTTAAAACATCTGGGTATTTTTCGGGGGGGGAAATGAAAACGCTGAGCCTTGAATACGAACAGACGTCACTGTGGTGACTTCCACAACACTGACCAAGAGGATTAACATCAAATAATTTGGTGCGACAAAAGGAAGCCGGAAGACAAAGACCTTTTCAGGTTGTGCATTTCTCTGTATTTTATTTCAAATCCCCCCCTCCCCCACAGTCCTTACTGAAGTAAATCGTAACATGCAGACAGATGAAGGCAAATAGCAGTCGCTCCTGGGTACCGAGAGGATTCTTCTCAGAAGAAAATGCCTCTGAAGTGCTGGGTGCCTGTTTGGGCGATTTTGGGATGAAACCGTTACTTCCAAGGTGATTCACAAGACTGATCTCTCATCTTCAAGAGGTACCAGAAAGCTCTACTTAAAAATAAAATAAAATTTAAAAAAAAATAGGAGTCAGTTTGAGTCAGTTTCCGTTTAGCCAGTCCGAAAAGAGAGCGAGAGAGGAAAACAGACCCGCAAATATTTGTGCTTATAATCACACGATACAAAAGTGACTGATTAACACAACTGGAGAAAATACGAGTGGCATTTCAGAATAGGGCGTCGTCTGAAAGAGAGGCCATGAGTTTATCCATACATGACATATTTCTGTATAGCTCGATCAACAAAATCAATAAGCGAGGCAGCTCTGGAATGAAGAAATAAGGCAGATGAAGAACAGTACACACCTATTCAGCCACCAATAATGAACACAAAACATAATAAAACAAGGAACACAATTTCACTCACAATCAAAAGACCCTGAAACGCATACAAAGACCTCGGACAACTAAAACTCCCCCGTTCAGTTTTTGCTCACAAATACTTGTCTCTTGGTGTCTCTCACCAATCCTCCTCCTCCTCTCTGCTATTGCTGTCTCACTCTTCTTCTCCGCCCCCATTTCCATTCATCCGTTCATTTTCTCTCCTCTCTCCTCTGCATCCTTGACCTTTCCCCCTCGTGTGCCTCTCCGTTTTGTACAGGGCTTCTCCAGGCTAGCAGGCGGTTGGCATCGCCCCCCGGCGCGGCTCAAGGCAGGGCGGGGTCGGAGATGGCGTGCGCGGGGTCACAGGTGAACGACACGGTGATGGCGTACCGCGTGCCCCACGTCACCTGCTCCACGCGGTGGAGGTTCTCCGAGCCGGAAGAGAAGAAGGAGACTCGTCCTGGCGGAAAGAGGAGACTTTTTTTATTTCTAAGAAAAAGACAACAACAAAAAAGTCAAATTGACTCAGAGAAAAAGTGAGGGATGCATGTTTGAGCAACATGCAAAAAAAAAAAGAGAGAGAGAAAAGGACAGAAACAGAAGAAATGGAGGAAAGAACATGTCTGGCAGAGGAATGAAAGAAGTTGGAAAGGGTGGTGCGGTCCATGTTTAGATGAGAAGTGGGATAGTAGTAATAAAGACATGCAGGAGATGGGAGGGCATTTCAGATGGTTTTGATCAACTGACAGACACACCCCTAAACCCAAGACACTGGAGAGGATTTTAACTGTCTAAATAAAACAAGTCATTATTCTTCAACACGTGTGAAGTGTGGGTTTAATGAGATACCCTACGGGCAACAACTATTAGTTGAACAGAGGCTTTGCTTAGTATTTATGAGCATGGCCGGATTAACCCACCAGGGGGCCCCGGGGCACACACGTCCATTGCCCCTCCCCCCACGCCCCATCAGATAGGCTACACAAACAACACTAAACATTGTGAAATGTAAAACGAATGCAAATACCCAACATGGTAGCTTGGGGCCCTTTATCAGTAGAGACTGTAGCTTGGGGCCCCCGCGTCAATAGAGACTGGCTTGGCAGGGTATGATTGGGGATCCCTACTATACGCAAACATAATACCCCTGACCTTTTGGGGCCCCTCGTGGTCCGGGGCCCCGGGGCACTCACCCGGCATGCCCGATCCGTAATCCAGCCTTGTTTATGAGCCTTTACCAGCCAGTCCAGTAACTTAAAAACATAAGCAACTCCCTTTCTGCCAGAAACTGCTGTCTGCAAATATACCAAATAACACCAAAAACCATGAGAAAATAAGTTTTGAGGTTGTGAAGGCGTTAAGAATAAAAGGTGGAATTGTGCCCTAATGTTTACTCAGCATTCCCTTCAGTGAAAAACTTTTGCCTCATGTGCGTGTGTGTATGTGTGTGTTTTGCACAGGTGCGAAGCCCCCTGGACGGGTATCGGCTGAGGATGTCAGGGAGAAATAAGTGCTAGGATTTCAGGAATGAA
The DNA here is from genome assembly GCF_029633865.1 of Lampris incognitus. Lineage (NCBI taxonomy): Eukaryota > Metazoa > Chordata > Actinopteri > Lampriformes > Lampridae > Lampris > Lampris incognitus. The sequence continues at coordinate 29,183,244 of NC_079227.1, read as the reverse complement.
ATTCATCCACAAAGAATGGTAAAATTGGGGGATAAAGTTATTTAAAGCTTAAAACAAAAGAGTGAAGAATAGCACACAACATGCTGTGTTCCACTTCTGTCATTTCAAGGAAAAAGATGGCGTTTTAGACGTACTGGAATCGGTCACGCAGCTTTTCATAATTGCATAACGAACCCTTGAATAATCTCACACAACTGTCGATATAAAACATTTGCAACGTTTACTGTGGAAAAACTCGGCAAATTCAGCACCTTCAGCAGAGCAGATTAGTGGCAACACAAAGGGGGGATATATACAAAGAACTGTGCGACTGGGATACAATGGGCCGCTATGGAAGTTCAAACAGCACCCAAAATAATAAGCTAGTCTGGAGAGGCAACTTGTTTTCTGCAGTGACTATGTATTTAGGTAATGCTCACTAACACTCTGCTAGCTTTCAGTTTGCACTAGAGCGTGGATACCCGACCCGAGCTTCGGACAAAAATTTAGAAATGATGGAGGGGCTCACGTGGCTCTGGACCAGGATGGAAGCTTAGTTAATTAGCTCCTCACAACCATGCACGTTTATACCTTAAAATCTCTTGTAACACTATTTAACAGTTCAGCACATAGTGACACCGAATATGACAGATCAACCTACCACAAAACAGGGTGATGTGCCCCCCAAAAGGATGTAAAGCGGATACAAAATTGACTTCAACAACTCTTCCTTTGACTAGTTCAGAGGCTAGTGCCACAGCTAGCATACGTTCCATATGCTAGCTATGCCGGTAGGCATACCAACATGTACCCTGGCTCTGCCAAATGACGGGAAGCTAAGCAGGTATGGGCTTGGCTAGTACTTGGATGGAAGACCTCCCAGAAAAATGAGTTGCTACTGGAAGTGGTGTTGGTGGGCCAGTAGGGGGAAGTCTTCCATCTGGTCCTAATAAAAACGACAAATATCAAAAACCACATCCAAGGACGTAGGGTAGCACTCACCAATTTGAAAAAGGACAGGGACAGTGCGCCTCATTTTCACCAATTTATTTTGGCCAGCAAAACATGCTAACGTTTCAGCCTACTGCTACAGGCCTTCACCAGAGCATGAGTGTAACTAATGGCATGTGATCTATAGGTTGTTTGCATATGACGTCACGAACTACAAATGGAGGGCAGGAAGTGATTTTCTACATAGGAAGCACTATCACAAACTTTCGAAATGCCTATGTTTAGCGTCATTAACTGAGAAAACACACGTTTTATTGAGTACCAAAAATTGTTGTTCATGAGGGGAAAAAAATGCGGGAAATTGACCGAAAACGCCGGAGTTGGATAACACGTGTGTGCAGTGCCACTTAGTCAAAAAAAAAAATCACTGTTCATAACATAAGGATCATGTCCAACATATCTTACTTTCTGTTTATACCTTTCTCTCATAATATCGTCAAAACTAGCACAGTTCGGGCTAAACTAGCTCCATCTCATCCATTCTGCTTTTACCTTCCTGCCCTCCATCTGAATCTCGTGCGTCATCAAAATCACGTGACTGCAAACAAACTATAGGGCTTCACAGTGGTCACATGATACAGGACACGAAAAAGTCACATGACAGGTCAGCAAGGTCACATGCAAAGGTTACATCCCGGGTTTTCAAAATGGGGACCGTGGCCCCCTGGGGGGGCACCAGGAGGCGCTTGGGGGTCCGGAAGAGGAAAATTAAAAATGCAGTTTAAAAAAAAACTAATAATAAAAACAAAATTAAATATAATCAAAAAATAATAAGAATAATAAGAAAAAATACTAAAAGAAAGAACTGTTGACGAATATTGTAAAGCACAAATGACAATGAATGTTTGGTTAATAAAAGAAAGAATATTGAATAAAATACAACTGAGAAATTATTTGAAATGTAAATTAAATTAATACTGCATTCATAAAAGTAAGGAAATATTAAGAAGCTGTATGTTTGATTTTTTATATTTCCCAGTGTCATTTTATTTTTTTTACAGCCATGTCGCAATAGGGGGGCCCCAGCCAGAGGCTACGGCTATTAAGGGGTCCTTGGCATGGAAAAGTTTGGGAACCCCTGGGTTACATGACACAGAGCAGCAAAGGTCACATGACAGACCAATAAAAAGGTAAAAAGGTTCAAACTTAGTTCATACTAATACATTCCCGAGGTAAAATCAACATCCAATTCAGAAATTGTAAATCACAGAATAAAGATTAGGTACCTGGGAAATAGACAATATAGACAAAATTGGAAGAAAACAAAAAACACAAGCTACTGCTATTAATTTACAGAGCATGCAGTAGCCATCAGCAACCCTAGGGGGCCAAGTAACCGATCCAAAACCACATAGGAAATAGTGGCCTACAACAAAGCAACAATTCAAGGGGCAAATCACAACCATTACTCCCATTGCTATTGAGTCTATATACAATATACATGTGGGAAGGGGCTGAAGGCTACCAAATTCTCGAATTTGTGAACTTGATACAATGCTAGCTTGGAGTAGATTCAACCACCACCTTCACCGTACACTGACACAGGCAAAGACCCAACAGAATACAGCAATCGTCATCCACTTTTTTTCAGGTTTCAGGAGGAGTTCGTTTACCACGAATGGAGACGAACAGACATTAAGCATTACGGAGCCAAGACTTCATTCACTCAAAGATCTCTCGGTGGAGACCATTCATGTCTGACACGGCTTTAATACAGTCACGAAGCTCTTTGTGGATATGGTTGTCTTTCAGGAATTCCAGCATAATCCCTGTAAAATCAGAGTGCCACATGATGAGAAAATACATCTGTTTTCAACACCAGAGGATGCCGAAAAGTTCTACAATGACATCAAACAAGGCGAATAGCGTTATCACAGATCACACATAGATACTACATAGCGGGAACTCGCCCTCGCAACTAAAACAAATTTGGGGACTCTACCAGAAAACAAATGACTAACCAGGTATAGTAACTACTGTAAGAGAGAACCAGATTATGACTGTGAGTTACCCGGAGATAATTGGTATAATCCAGATTTGGAAAGTTTGGAATTTTGATTTGGAACAACTCTTATTTCTTATCCGTTTTCCCTTGTTATTTGGTTAAATTCCATATGGACATTAGATGTTAAAATAGTTCTTTCAGGGTGTCCAGGTGCCATAGCGATGTATTCCGTTACCAACCAACACAGGGATCGACGGTTCGAATCCCCATGTTACCCCTGGTTTGTCGGACGTCCCTACAGAAACAATTAGCTGTGTCTGTGGGTGGGAAGATGGATGAGGGTATGTGTCCTGGTCACTGCACTAGTGCCTCCTCTGGTCAGTCGGGGCGACTGTCCAGAGGGAGGGGAAACTGGGAGGGGAGGGGAAACTGGGGGGGGGGGGATAGTGTGATCCTCCCATGCGCTATACCCCTCTGGCGAAACTCCCCACTTTTGTTTTCTTTTATTGTGAAAAAAACCATACATAACACACATCTTTCTTTTTTACATATTTACAGATATATGCATAATCATTAGAACAAGAAGAAAATACAAGACTCACTGTCAGGTGAAAAGAAGCGGCTGGCGACTCCACATGTATCGGAGGAAGCATGTGGTAGTCTGCAGCCCTCCCCGGATTGGCAAAAGGGGTGGAGCAGCGACTGGGATGGCTCGGAAGAGTGGGGTAATTGGCCGCGTACAATTGGGGGAGAAAAAAGAATACTTCCGTCAATGCTTTCCAATGGCTCTATCAATCCCAACGCATCATAAGTTACTTATAAATGTTAAGGTGCATTTTATTTTTTCTTGGTTTAAAGTACTTAATAGAAATTGTATTGTGGACGGAGGTGGGATATGTTGGTTAGCGTGCCCAGGAGGTCAAATTCCCAAGTTAAAACTAGACAAACACTAATAAAGCACATAAAAGATGATGTATTGATATATGGAGAGCACAAGATCCTAACATAAGAGAATATTCTTGTCATTCTAGCACACACAAGACTTATTCACACATTGATTATTTTTTATATCTGTGGAAATACTGTCTAATATTAAGAACTGTGAGTATGACGGTATTGTAATAAGTGATCATGCAGCTATATCAATGGAGGGACATTTGGGTAAACTTAAAGCCCTCCTCACTGGAGGTTTCCAGTGCTCTGGCTGCCGGACCTGGAATTAATTAAATTCATTGAGACTAACATCGATGGAAATGAACAGAGAGGAAATGATGGCCAACGTTAGGTGGGAAGTGTTTATAGCTTACATACGCAGAATTATTTTAAGTTATACAAGCTCTAAGACCAGGAAACTCAATCAAGAAATTAAAACTTTAGAAAGCTAAATTAAAACATTGGAGAGAGAGCTACACGAGTAACCATCCTGTAAAACAAAATAACCTAAATGTAATGAGAGCCAACTACAATAAATTAACAACAGATAAAGTGGCTAAAAGTATGTTATGTACAAAACAAAAATACTATGACCAGGGAGAGAAGGCAGGAAAACTATTGGCATGGAGGATTAAAAAGACGCAGACCAAAAAGGGCAATTAATAGTGTAAAGACACCATCTGGCAATTTAACATCAGACCCACTTCAAATAAATATCATTTTTAAAACTTTTATAAATCACTGTATAAATCAGAATGCACAAGAAAAAAGCAGAAGCAGTCACTCTTTTTTGACCGCTTAAGATTTCAGACCCTGTCAGAGGATGAAAAGAGAATACTTGATGGTCCTCTAACAAAGGAAGATCATTTAGAAGCCATAGTTTGCATCACCAACGGAAAAGCACCTGGTCCTGATGGAATACAAATAGAGTTCTATAAAATATTTAAGAATAAGCTTGTGGAACCTCTCCTGGATATGTTTAAGGAATCATATAACTGAGGAACGCTTCCTGCAGTTGCTCACTGGGGACTGGGGTTTGCGCCCCGGTCTCGTCAGATCCGACTATGGCCGAACTCAATGAAGCAGCAATAATTGGCAACGCTGTCTTCGGGAGAGGGCGGAGTCGGCTTGTGTTCGTCACATGAATGCGTCTCTGTGTGTAGGGAAAAAGCAGTGGTTCGGCCTGGAGTCTCCTTGTCACGAAAGTGGCGAGGCGTCTCGTTCGAGACTGCCGGCCGGAGAGATGCAGTTGGCGAACGCATGCAGTACGAGGGTGGGTGTTTGAACTAAAAAAAAAAAGGGGATCGATTGGCCAATAAATTGGGAGAAAAAAAAGGGGGAAAATCAGAAGAAGAAAAAAGACTGGTTATGATAAACTTAACATTAAAATCAGACAAACCAGCAACCAAATGCTCATCCTTTAGACCCAAAAGCCTGATGGGGTGTCCAACTAAAATTCTTTGTAAAGCATTATCAAATAGATTAGAACAATATGTCCCTAATTTGGTCAGTAATGATCAAAATGGGTTTGTAATGAAAAGGCAGGGGTTTCATAATATCAAAAGGGTGCTGAATGTGCTACATGAAAGACATAATGCAAAAGATATGGCAGTGTTATCAATAGATGCCGTCAAGCATTTGACAGGATAGAATGGGACAATCTACTTAATTTCAACCTAGATATGGATTTGGTGAAATATTTCTTAAGTGGATTAGACTATTACACACAACCCCTACAGTAGAAATTTTGACAAATGACAACATATCAATACCTTTTACTCTACAACAATCAACGTGAAAAGGTTGCCCACTCGCTCCTTTGCTGTTCACATTAGCCATCGAACCACTGGCTATGACAATATGAGAATATGAAGGAATATCAGGTATTACAATAGGAAGGTTAGAACATCGAATTTCATTATATGCCGATGATATCATCCTATTTTTGACTAGTTTAAAGGAGAACAATCAGCTTAATCAATCTTATTGAAACACTTGGTAGCTCCCCTGGATATGAAATAAACAAATCCAAATCAGTATTTCTCCTTCTGAATAAAGAAGATAGGCAAAAACTGGTGGCAGGTACCCCCATTTATTATCACCAAAGAAGTCACAGAAAGTTAAATCAGTTCATCTGGACACAACGTTTATTGGGAGAAACGTCTCATCAATCATCCAAGTGACCTCTTCAGTTTAAACTGACTGCAGATATCCCCACCATTATAAACAGCACAGTGGCATAACGACCGAAAACAAAAATCGGCTTCATATGCAACTTACCATGACCATTAACTAGAGTTACAATGGCCATGTATACTAATCACAGAAGATTGGGGAATATTTGCAATCACAGAATTGTAAGATGGCAACTGATGTACTCTTAGTCCCCCCCCCCCCGGTTCAGGGATGGTTGTTCCCGCTTCACATAGATGGCCTCTTTGACTCCCTGTTCAAACCAACATTCCTTCCTATCCAGGACCTGCACAGCCTCATCCTTGAAAGAGTGGACACTGGCCTGTAGATGGGTGTATGTAGACTGTGGAATTCTGGTCTGACGCGTTCGCTCTTCAGCTCTTCTGTGTTGTGCCATCCTCTTCACCAGCATGTTTGGTTTCCCCAATGTAAAATTCATGGCAATCCTCCCTGCACTTAACAACGTACACTATATTGCTCTGTTTGTGCCAGGGGACCCGATCCTTGAAGTGGACTAACTTCTGGCGCAGCATGTTTTGAAGTTTGAAAGCAACTCAGACATGGTTTTTAGAAAATAGGCACCTCAACTATTCTGACACTCCTGCCACATATGGAATCAGCACAGGTTTATGCTTTGGCAGCTGTTGTCCTTCTCCTCTCTTCGACTGGCTGGTGCATGAGCATGCATAAAGACATCACCAAAGAAGATTTTAAGTACCTTGGTATTACGATCACTCCTGAGGTTAAGGGAATACTCCCAGCAAACTAGTAACCCTCTGGTGGGACACAGTAGCAGAGGTACTTAACCGATGGTCCGATTTGCCAGTGTCAATGATGAGATATATAACTACCATAAACAAGAAAACCCCTTTATTTTTGTCACTGTACAGGTTACAACAAAATTTGTCTTCTGCATTTAACCCATCCTATTGTATAGGAGCAGTGGGCAGCTGCAGCGCCTGGGGACCAACTCCAGCTCTCTCCACCCTAACATGCATGTCTTTTTTGATGGTGGGCGGAAACCGGAGCATCGGGAGGAAACCCACGCACACGGGGAGAACATACAAACTCCACACAGAAAGGACCTGGGATGGCTTGGGGTTCAAACTCAGTACTACCAAATTATCTAAATTTAGCACAAAAAGTAAGGAAATTTGTGTTTGGTAGATTATTTCTTTGTTGTAACAATGCTTCTTGGCAATAAATCTTATATCATGCACCTGATTGTCAGCACCTGGGGTACCAGAAGCTCAAAACAAGAGTCAATAGCAACAGCAAAATAAGCTGTTTGGCATTGGCAGAGTAGTTCTGGCAAATTTTTCATGGGCGCAACCGACATACTCAGCTCTACTGCTCATCCTACAGATGCATGTTCCTTACAAATCTGGCACAATTTTTAACAAACTTGACAAAATGTTTAGCCAATTTATTTGCAACAATACAAAATCTAAACTTCACTATAAACTACTCTACCTCGATTATGAGAGGGGGGAGGGCTTCAATTGATCAATTTGAGATGGTATGACTGGGCTGCCCAATTGACTTCTACTACTAGTACTACTTTCGGCTGCTCCCATTAGGGGTCGCCACAGCGGATCATCTGTTTCCATCTCTTACTGTCCTCTGCATCTTCCTCTGTCAAGCCAGCCACCTGCATGTCCTCCCTCACCACATCCACAAATGCCCTCTTTGGCCTTCCTCTTTTCCTCTTGCCTGGCAGCTTGATATTCAGCATCCTTCTCCCAATATACCCAGCATCTCGCCTCTATACATGTCCAAACCCTCTCAGTCTTGCCTCTCATGCTTTTGTCTCCAAACCATCCAACCTGAGCTGTTCCTCTACTTGTTCCTAATCCTGTCCTTCTCTGTCACTCCCTTTTAAATACATTTATTTCTGATTTTTCCCTTTTTCTCCCAATTTAGTGGCCAATCGATCCCCCTATTTTAATTCAAACACCTACCCTCGTACATGCGTTCACCAACTGCATCTCTCCGGCCGGCAGTCTCGAAGGAGACGCCTCGCCACTTTCATGACAAGGCGAATCCAGGCCGAACCACTGCTTTTTCCGACACACACAGAGACGCATTCGTGTGACGAACACAAGCTGACTCCGCCCCCTCCCGAAGACAGCGTTGCCAATTATTGCTACTTCATCGAGTCCGGCCATAGTCGGATCTGACGAGACCGGGGACTTCTCTGTCACTCCCAATGAAAATCTTAGCAGCTTCAATTCTGCCACCTCCAGCTCCGCCTCCTGTGTTTTCGTCAGTGCCACTGTCTCCAGAACATATAACATAGCTGGTCTTACAACCATCTTGTAAACCTTCCCTTTAACTCTTGCTGGTACCCTTCTGTCGCAAATCACTCCTGACACTCTTCTCCACCCACTCCATCCTGCCTTCACTATCTTCTTCACCTCTCTTCTGTCCTCCATGTTACTTTTAACAGTTGACTCCAAGTATTCAAACTCATATGCCTTCATCAACTCTACTCCTTGCATCCTCATCATTCCACTGTCCTCCCTCTCATTCACGCATATGTATTCAGTCTTACTCCTACTCACTTTCATTCCTCTTCTCTCCAGTGCATAACTCCACTTCTCCGGGCTCTACTCAATCTGCACCGTATTCTCGCTACAGATCACAATGTCATCTGCGAACATCATAGTCAACGGAGACTCCTGCCTGACCAGAGCCGATCCTTGACGTAATCCCACCTCCAGATTGAATCCATCTGTCATTCCAACCACACACCTCACCACTGTCACACTGCCCTCATACATATCCTGCACCACTCCAACATACTTCTCTGCCACTCCAGACTTCCTCATACAATACCACACTTCCTCTCTCAGCACCCTGTCATATGCTTTCTCTAAATCCACAAAGACACAATGTAACTCCTTCTGGCCTTCTCTATACTTCTCAATCAACATTCTAGGAGCAAACATTGCATCTGTAGTGCTCTTTTGTGGCATGAAACCATACTGCTGCTTGCTAATCATTACCTCTCATCTTAACTGAGCTTCAATTACTCGTTCCCATATCTTCATGCTGTGGCTGAACAACTTTATACCTCTGTAGTTGTCACAGTTCTGTACTTCACACTTATTCTTGAAAATTGGTACCAGTATAATTCTTCTTCACTCCTCAGGCATCCTCTCACTTGTGTTAAACAATCTAGGTAAAAACTCCACTGCCATCTCTCCTAAACACCCTCATGCCTCCACAGGTATGTCATCTGGACCAACTGCCTTTCCACTCTCCATTCTCTTCATAGCTGCCCTCACTTCCTCCTTGCTAATCCACTTCCTGATTCACTATCTCTACATCATCCAACCTTCCCTCTTTCTGATTTTCTTCATTCATCAGCCACTCAAAGTACTCATTCCACCTTCTCAGCACACTCTCGTCACTTGTCAGCACATTTCCATCTCTATCCTTGATTGTGCTAACCTGCTGCACATCCTTCCCAGCTCGGTCCCTCTGTCTAGCTAGTCGGTACAAGTCATTTTCTCCTTTCTTAGTGTCTAACCTGTCATACAATTCACCATATGCCTTTTCCTTTGCCTGTGCCACCTCTCTGTTCGCTTTACGCTGCATCTCCTTGTACTCTGGTCTACTTTCTTCATCTCTATGACTATCCCACTTCTTCTTTGCCAACCTCTTCCTCTGTATACTTGGCTGTACTTCCTCATTCCACCACCCAGTCTACTTGTCCTTCTTCCTCTGTCCAGATGACACATCAAGTACCTTCCTAGCTGTCTCCCTCACTATTTCTGCAGTGCTTGCCCAGCCACCCGGCAAGTCTTCACTACCACCAAGTGCCTGTCTTAACTCCTCCCTGAACTCCACACAACAGTCTTCCTTCTTCAACTTCCATCATTTGATCATTGGCTCTGCCTTCACTCTCTTCTTCTTCTTGGTCTCCAAAGTCATCCTACAGACCACCATCCGACACTGTCTAGCTATGTTCTCCCTTGTCACCATCTTGCAGTCTCCAATCCCTTTCAGATTGCGCCTCCTACATTACGTCACCATGTTCCTCCCTCTTCCGGAAATATATATTCACCACAGCCATTTCCATCCTCTTTGCAAAATCCACCACCATCTGTCCTTCCACATTACTGTCCTTGACACCATACCCACCCATCACCTCGTCATCACCTGTGTTCTCTTCACCAACATGCCCATTGAAGTCCGCTCCAATCACAACTCTCTCCTCTTTGGGTACACTCTCCACCACCTCCAGAACTCTTCTTTCTCTTCCATCTCACACCCAACTTGAGGGGTATATGCACTGATAACATTCATAAACACATCTTCGATTTCCAGATTCATATTCATTACTCTGTCTGATACTCTCTTCACCTCCACACACTTGACATACTCTTCCTTCAGAATTACCCCTACCCCATTTCTCCTCCGATTCGCACCATGGTAGAAGAGTTTGAACCCTCCTCCGATGCACCTGGCCTTACTCCCCTTCCACCTGGTCTCTTGCACACGCAGTATACCAACCTTTCTTCTCTCCACTATATCAGCCAGCTCTCTCCCTTTACCAGTCACAGTGCCAACATTCAAAGCCCAATTTACTTCTACAATGTCTTATTTCTCTTCATCTACGCCCCAGGCATGGGTTGACATTGAACAAAAATCTATTCAATACCTTCAATTGAACTTGTTCATATATTCTTCACATATTAAGACTTTAAAAAAAAAAGGACAAGGAACCCCTTTCTTAAAAATTCAATATCTCTGTACATAAATATGTGGATGAACCCATAACAATATCACAATTTACTCCTATCTGGTGAAATGATAAATTTACATTTGGCAAAGTGAACAGGGGATTTAAAATATGAGCTAACTGGGGTATTACAAAAATTTCAGTTTTTTATGCAGATACGACTTATCTTTTATTTGATCAATTTTGTGGAAAATATTAAATTTCTAGGAAACATTTTTTTCAAATACTTACACCTAAGGAACTTCATATTATCGGAGTACAAAAAGATAAGATTCATACCACCATTGTCAATTATTGAAAAAATGTGCACTTGAAAAAGTAGACAATAGAGACCATATATTGAGATTTTTATAATTTGTTGATGACAAATTCTGAGGAATCATCATTAGACAAACGAAACGCATGAAAATATTGATATAGCAGATTGGGAAATGGCCTGTTTGAAAGCACAAAAACAAACTATAAATACAAGTCTTAAATTATTGCAATATAAATGGCTAATGAGAATGTACATAACCTTGTTAAACTCATCAAGATGTCTTGATGCATGCTCAATACTACAGGCAAGAAAATCAAAGAAGGTTGAATCGGTGCATCTGGATAGAACGTTTATCGACAGATACGTTTCGTCACTTGACATCTTCAGTCTAAACTGACAGCGGGTATCCCCACCCCTGATAAATAATACAGTACAACACAGTTGTATAATGACTGAAATTAACAACCAGTTTCATATGCAAATATGGGTGTGACCATTAATTAGTGTTTCAAAGGTCATGTGTACTATTCACAGAGGAGTCGGGAATGTTGCAATCACAGCATTGCAAGATGGTGACAGATGTATTACGACTGAAACCAATTACCAGTTTCATATGCAAATATGGGTGTGACCATTAACGAGAGTTTGAAAGACCATGTGTACTATTCACAGAGGATTTAAGAATGTTTGCAATTACAGCGTTGTAAGATGGCGACAGAATGATGAAACATATGAAACAATGGTCTCGTATGATGTTACGTCTCTCTTCATGTGTGCAGTGGAGGTAGTTAGTATGAAAAGACAAAAAGACTCCACTGTTTGCATAGGACCACCCTTAACACTCATCAAGCGTGTTTGTTCCTGAAGCTGTCTTCAGTCATCGTACTTCACATACAGGGGGCACTGCTATAGGCAGAGGCATGGGTGTGCTATGGGTTCCCCAGTCTCACCTGTAATGGCCAACTTGTAAATGGAAGAAGTGGAAAAGAGGGCTCTGATGTCCTATCCAGGGACACCACCTAGCCATTGGTTCAGATATGTGGAGAACACCTGGGTTAAATTAAATCTCAGGATATACCACATTTCACCGACCACATTAACTCTGGAGACAATCACATCCAGTTCCCCAGCGAGGATATAAAAAATGACAGGTTAGCCTTCTTCGACTGTCAAATTGGAATTGGTGATGGGGGACATTTGATTGTTGACGTTTACAGCAAACCAACACATACTGATCAGTACTTAAGGTTTGACTCTCATCATTCACTGGAGCACAAACTAGGAGTCATCAGGATGCTGTACCACCGAGTTGACAACGTCCCCGTCGACACAGCGGTAGGGAAAGGGGAGAAATCCCACATTAAACAGGCCCTGGTTAAGTGTGGTTATCCTAACTCTGCGTTTGTCAAAGCCAGGAAGACACCCAAACAGTGCGCCAGCCAATCGAAGAGAGGAGAAGGACAACAGCTGCCTCAGTGTAAACCAGTGGTTATTCCGTATGTGGCTGGAGAGTCGGAAAAGCTGAGATGCGTATTTTCAAAACACTGTGTCTCAGTTGCTTTCAAACCCCAAAACACGCTTCGCCAGAAGTTGGTCCACCCCAAGGATCGGGTCCTCTGGCACAAACAGAGCAATATAGTGTACGCGGTTAGGTGCCAGGAGGATTGCCATGATTTAAACATTGGGGAAACTAAAGAGACGCCGGCCAAAAGATTGGCACAACACAGAACAGCTAACACATCTGGCCAGGACTCCACAGTTTACAGCCATCTACAGGCTCGTGGCCACTCTTTCAGGGATGAGGATGTGCACATCCTTGATAGGGAAGAATGATGGTTTGAACAGGGAGTCAAAGAGGCCATCGATGTTAAGAGGGAACGACCATCCTTGAACCAAGGGGGTGGCCTAAGAGTACATCCGTCACCATCTTACAATGCTATGATTGCAAACATTCACCAATCCTCTGTGAACAGTATACATGGCCTTTGAAACTCTAGTTAATCATCACACCCGTATTTGCATATGAAACTGGTCGTTGGTTTTGGTCATTATACATCTGTGACCATCTTACAATGCTGTGATTGCAACATTACCTAGTCCTCTGTGAATAGTACACGTGGCCTTGAAACTCCAGTCAATAGTCACACCCATATTTGCATATGAAACTGGTCGTTGGTTTCGGTCATTATGCAACTGTATTGTACTGTATTGTTTATAAGGATGGGGATACCTGCAGTCAGTTTTGACTGAAGAGGTCACTTAGCTGAGTGATGAAACGTATTTGTCAATAAACGTTGTATCCAGATCAACTGTTTCAACCTTCTCTGATCAACAAGAGGTCTCCTACCAATCCAGATTCTTGTGTGAAATGTTCAGAGGAGAAGGGAACTCTTATCACACTGTTTGGGAATGTTCAAAGATTCAATTATTTTGGGGAAAAAAATTACACCATGTCTTTCATAGACTGTCAATAAAAATGTCCTGTGCTGGGCCAAACTATGTATACTTGGAATTTACCCAGAAGTTCTTTCAGTTAACAAGGGAACAAACACTAGTAATTGACTTTAGACTTCAGGCCAGAAATTGATTACATTATACTGGAAGAGTACAACTTCGCCATCAGTAAATTGATGGATAAAATAACTGCCAATTTGTCTTGGTCTGGAGAAACTGACATATATTACTCTAAAAGGAAACGGAAAAACTTTGCTCATATCTAGACCCCTTTCATGCACTCTTTGGAAGATGCAAATACATACACTACCTGAAGTGGAGGGTGGTAACAAAGGGATATATGTACCGTACATCACTGTATAGTGTAAATACTTCCAAATGTAAACTCTGCCTTTTTCTTTTTAATGTCTACTTTATTTTCTTTTATTATTTCATTTTTGTGTGTAGTTGTCAATGTTTTTGTGGGTAGCTGCGTCAATGTAAATGTTTAGTTCTACCACTGCACCATAGAGAGCATCCTGACCATCTGCATCTCAGTGTGGTATGGCAACTGCCCCTGAGTAGACCAGAAAGCTCTGCAGCGGATCGTCAAGGCGGCCCAGCATATCACCGGTACCCAGCTCCATGCCATAAAAGACATTTATCACAAACGCTGCCTTCGAAGGGGTCTGAGCATCAGCAGAGATCCCACCCACCCCAACCATGGATTGTTCTCCCCCCTGCGCTCTGGGAGGCACTACAGGAGCCTCAGAGCCCGCACTACCAAGCTCAAAAACAGCTTCTTTCCACAAGCTGTTGCCCACCTGAGCCTGGCTACCCACTGAATGTCTGTAGATATTTTTTAAATATTTTGTACTCCAGCTCATTTTTAACTCATTTTTAGCTTTTGGCCTTCATGTGTGTATAACTTATACTGTGTTTGCTGTGTTTGTCTGTGTCTGTCTTGCACTGTTTGGTGAAGCCACAGCCCTCATTTCATTTTTAACATGTGCCTGCACATTGTTTTTAATGACAATAAAAATTGAATTGAACTGAATTGAATTGAATAGTTATTCAATGTATGCTCATTTTATACTACTAAAACCTTGATAAATATATTGGAGAAAAAGAAATTGAGAAATGATGTTCGGGCTCAGGTCGGGTTCGGTCACATCAGCCTCAAGTTATCGTTAGAGAAAATGTATGTTCTTTTCAGATGGCTACTGATTAACGTGCCCAATTCATTTTCAGTGACAGGTGAGCAGCCAGGTAGGGAGGCATGGGCAATCTGTCACTGTGCGTTTTTACCGAACGCAAAGGGAAATCTCACTTCGCTTTCCTCGCACGGGTTTGATCGCTTGCCTGAAAAGTGAACAAGTGAATTTCATGCCACATCACAACCAGCATTTTTGGTTACACCAACGCTGTTAGCAAATCTGCTAGACCCAATAGAAGACAGCTCAGGGAATTGATGGGAATTCCAACTCTTTTTAGTGAGCCGGATCATTTGGCTCAGCTCAGCAATAAGAGCCAAATGGTGTATGATAAATTATGTATTATAAATAATGTAAAAACATCAAACACTATTACACATGTGTATTGAAAATTTTATTTATATTGAACTATGATTTTTTTATGTTGGCAACCTGCGCAACATACAAGTCTCACCATGCTTGGCTCTTAATGTTATTACCAAAGAGAGACATTTCTGTATTATTTTGTGTTATTCTATCTTGTATCAATTTGCAAAAAAAGAAAAAAATCGGCTTGACAGGAGCCGGTTCCCATCGTTCACTTAAAGAAGCCGGCTCACAGAGATGACTCGTTTGCCAGTGGAGGGATAGGAACAGCGGAGTGACATGTGCTGTTTTGGGTTGGTTGAAGACCAGACATGCCACTGCATTCTGGATCATTTGTAGACATTTGAAAGTGCATTCAGGGAGACCTGCCAGTAAGGAGGTGCAGTAGTCAATGCGTTATATTACAAGAGCCTGTACCAGGAGTTGTGCTACATGCTCAGACAGTTAGGATCTAATTTTCCTGATGTTGTACAGGGCAAATCGGCACAACCGAGCAATTGAGGCCACATGAACCTTAAAGGTTAGTTGGTCATCAATCATGACACCCAAGGTTTGGGCAGACTTTGTGGGCACGAGTTGGGTTGATCCAAGCTGGATATTAATCTCTTTTGTAAGGATGGACTGGCTGGGATGACAAGGAGCTCTGTCTTAGATAGGTTAAGCTGAAGGTGATGTTCTTTCATCCATGCAGAGATATATCAGCAAGGCATAACAATATACATGCCAAGACTGTGAGGTCATCTGGCGGGAATGATAGAAAAAGCTGGGTATCGTCAGCATAGCAATGGAATGCGAACCATGGGAGTGGATAATTGCACCAAGTGAGATGGTGCATACTGAGAAGAGAAGGGGACCGAGCACTGACCCTTGAGGCACCCCTGTGGATAAGCCATGCAGTTTGGACACTTCTCCCCTCTGAGATACTCTAAAAAAAATTTCCCTTAGAGATAGGACAAGAACCAGCAGAGGGCAGATCCTGAGATACCAAGCTCAGTGAGAGTGGAGAGGAGGATACGGGGGTTAACCACGTCAAAGGCAGCTGACAGATCTAGTAGCAATAAAGTTGAGGACTGACCAGCAGCTCTAGCCAAACGCAGTGATTCCATTAGCAACAGGAGTGCAGTCTCAGTGGAGTGACCCCGCTTGAGGCCAGACTGATTTGGATCGTACAAATATCAAATGAAGATGAATTCTTTAATTTCATATTAGCTGTGCTGTTAATGAAGATGATGGCCCCTAGACTTTTTGCTCTGCTCATACACACTGACCTAAGTCATACATACATGATCAGCAGTAAACAGTAAGCGCATCCCAGTAAGCAGTAAACAGTAAGCGCTGACTGTGCCATTGCTTTCCTATAGGGAGAGCAGTGGCGCCCAACTAGGCAGAAGCGCTACCCTTGGCATGGCGCACCACTCAATATTGCCACTGAGCCCTGTGCTCAAAGTTAAAATTATTTCAAATTTGACCTTGGCTGCCCCTGACCTTTCAAAGTGCAACCAATTAAATAACAGCTGTGTGGGACGTAGCCAGAAGTGACACATGCAAGCAGGGGAGGTAGAGACTGACGGAAGGAAAGCTTCCTCAAATTCTACAACAAAATATTAAAAACATACCGTGATCTCGGCAAGAAAAGTAATGCATAGCAAAATGTCAGCAGTCAGATGCAGCTACTGGCTTTGCCTCTGCACCAAGTGTCACCACTATGCTCTGTGCCCTACCTCGCGGTGAGTGAAGAGCAAATTTCTTATCATCTGAAATCGCCTTAACGTCCTTAATTATTACATATGTGAAGGGTTTATTATGTGGGCGTATCTGCATTGAGCATCTAGCCAAACCTGTGCTATTTCACTGTTAATGCTGCAGGGAACTTTCAACAGTGCGTTTTCTCTCTTGATTTCGGCTGTGTTTTAAAGTGTACCATGTTTTCTCAATGTTCCGATCTGACTTATTTCCATGTGACATGGACTAACTGTGGAAAAGAATCTTCTCCATGAGGACAATAAAGTAAACAGAGTGAAATCTCACTCAGTGACTGTTACTTCTGGAATGAGAGACAAGTAGTGGTGAAAAACATATTTGACTGACAGTGCCAATGATGCCAGTGTGTGACATATCCTGCAAATAGTCAAAAATTCTCAGTCCGCTCTCCTTTTTTGTCTCCCCTTTCTTTGTTCTTGCAGTGTGAAGGGTAGTTTACTGAATGTGCACTGAAGGGCATAACGTTTGATGTGCCTTCTCAGAGACTCCTTTAAAAAAATGAAGGTCTGACAGCTCCACCTTACCACAAATTATTGTACTGTTTTGATATAATTACAGGTAGCTCACTAATGAATTATGTTTATGTGTAGCCCCATTTCATCACCGCTTCAGTTTTTCTTTTATTTCTTTTTTTTTCCTCAAATTTATTTCTGATTTTTCCCTTTTTCTCCCAATTTAGTGGCCAATTGATCTCTATTTTAGTTCAAACACCCACCCTCGTACTGCATGCGTTCGCCAACTGCATCTCTCCAGTTGGCAGTCTCGAAGGAGACGCCTCGCCACTTTCATGACAGGGCGAATCCAGGCCGAACCACTTCTTTTTCCAACACACACACACACACACACACAGACGCATTCATGTGACGAACAGAAGCCGACTCTGCCCCCCTCAAGAAGACAGCGTTTCCAATTATTGCTGCTTAATTGAGTCCGGCCATAGTCGGGTCTGACGAGACCGGGGCGCAAACCCCGGTCCCCAGTGGGCAACTGCATCAACACAAAGCCGATGCTTAGACTGGTACACCACCGCGGACTCCTTTCTTTTAATGCAAATCTGTGTGTACTCTGCAAGTAAACCATAGCTATTTGAGCAATATGAACTCAAAGCACGCCACTGCCATCCAACTCGCATACCTCTGTAATGCATAACCCTCCCATCAAAATCACACATTATGAATGGAGCTTTAATATTTCTTTAATGAGGTTTTTAACTCAGAGAACACAAAGGAGACGAGTGAGTGCTCTACGCCGACAAGCTGCTGTTCTCTGTGTGTAAATAGGGCTTGCTCCTGCCGTGCCTCGCCTTGCTGTAAAGAACACCCACATGCTCACATAAGGCACACACATTGTCGATGCACCACACGTTCAATTTATGGATTCCTCCCACACAGTAATAATTAATTACGAGGAGAGATTAATCGCACGGTGCATATAAAGTCCTTGGGGAGCTGTGGATGAAGCTCTTTGGTGCATAAGAGTACCGATTATCAGATGTTGGACTTTCAAGGTGGAAGACTGGAGGGTGAGTATTAAACTACCAATACAACAGTACATTATTCATTATTTACTACTGTAGGGATGACTAGCATTTTAAAATATGTATCTGTGCCTCATAAGCAGCCCTCACAAGTATTTTGGTTGATTTCTGTATAGGCCAAGCATTTTGACTACTGGATCCTTCTGTGTGTGTGCTTCTCACACATCGAAAGCTGGAAGAATACACCGTCCATTGTCATACATCGCTGGACAGCGCAAACTCGCATAGATCGATGTCATTTAGTGGATTTAGGATTACTAGCATATTCTCGTCAGATGAACAATCCAAGGTCCAAATGGGACCCTGACCCATAAATCAATGTACACACACATACATATGCGCAGATTGACATCCCCTGCTGAGGAAGGTTTATCCTCGAGCACAGATCTGAGAGTACCGTGTGATGGTACGGCTCAACTGACCGATACATTAACCTCCTGATTGCCAGGGATCAATCTACATGTACGACCTCGATGTGCGTGTCCTGTACACCTGCAGCAGAGCAGCCTGCCAAAGGAAAGCTGGTGGTTTTACAACACCGGTATAGTTAGAAGTCATCCATCTACTCAGCAGTTAACCCTGTGTTGGCCCACCTGACCAGCAGCTGTCCTTTTTGCTATTGTCTGCCATTACCCGCCTCATCTGTATCGCCCCTCCTCAGCTGTATCCATCTATCCCACAGGCCTTTCTGCTCGTTATCCGTCTCCCAGCCATTTTCAATCACTGGCTTTTCCTATCAGTCCTTTCCCTTTTGCACATGTCTCACCATATCCTCTATTAGCCCTCGGTCACTCTCTCTCACTCTTCCTCACCTTGTCTTTCTCCCATCTTCACCTACTCCTTTTTTCCTAAAACACCTGAGTTTTATCTCCTCCTGTTTGCACCCACCCACACATCAACACAAATGTGTGTGCCTGTGCGCGCGCGCACAGGCACACACACACACACACACACACACACACACACACACACACACACACACACACACACACACACACACACACACACACACACACACACACACACGCGCGTTCAGAGTCTTGGACCTCCCAGAGTGCAGAGGCCTAATTTTATTTTTGGGGTTATCATAACACCTCATTCACTCCTGTCACCTGTGACGGCTGTTGTTATTTCTGTGAGCAACTCATCTGCCAAAATGAGAGGGGTTGAATCCCGAAAGAGTCAAAATGTGTCATTCAGCTACTCAGGATGCCACTCCAAACGTTTCTGGATGAAGTCAGGTTTACATTTTAGTCTAAAAAAAAACAAAAAAAGGATTTATGAATTATGCATGGTGCCTCACTCCATCTCTGGCTTGCTACATCTCTCAACACAAACATGTTGGACGGCAGCAATCACAGCGGCCTCGCTGACAGCTTTGTCAGATCCTGTACCCCTCTCCAACTCCACTGAACAACCCAAATCGTTCAGGGAGAACTTGAAAGACCTCCTCCATTCTTTCTTTCTATCCTTTCCACCCTTCATTTTTGTCTCCATCTTTACACTTCTTCGCTTTATTTTGATTTAGATGCAAAAAGGGTGCACTGGCTTGTGAGTCACCCCACCAGGCTGCGGCAGCTTCGCCCTTTTTCCCATTGGTTGCACAGCAGTAAATTTGACTTCCGCAATGATGCTGGACGGATGAGGGCATTCACAAGTGCTCGCCACGTGAGACCAGCCACCACTTTTCGTCATTACCATATGTCCTTCAGCGGACGTAGCTCACCGCTCCCTCTCACTCGGTAACGCCGCTATAGATTGCATCACTGCCGTTGCTTTACCGACTGTACCGGGAGACAGGCTTGTTCACAATAGGCAAGTGTGTGTGTGTGTGTGTGTGGGGGGGGGGGGTCCGGATGGAGAGGTGGTGAAATAAGAGGGAAAATAGGAAAAGGTGAAGGGAGCAGGTTTAGAGGTGTGTGTGGGTGGGTGGAGGGTGGGGGGCACCAGTCAAGCTGCTTCACCCGAGTCATTGCCTGATTAAAGCCGCTGGATGGTTAGCTAAGCTGGCAGGAGATGATAGACAATAGGGTGAGATAAAAAGAATGACAGGACAGAATAGAGGAAAGAAAAAGAAAACAGAGAGGAGAAAGAGAGACAAAGAGAGAGAGAGACAAGATGATGCAAAGAGAAAATCAGAGTGAAAGAGAACAGCACAGAGGGAGGAGGGCTGCTGCTGTCAGGTGGGATAGAGGAGACAGACAGACTCACCCATCCTCAGAAAACACTTGCCACATTGAAGATACGTACTAAGCCTTCATAGAGCTGAATTTGACCCAGAGAAAAGCAGGCAGAAAGCACAGACGGGAAACACCATACCCACACAAAGGGAGACTGATGCTACCATCAAATACACAGAATTTGTTTGCTGGGGCCTAAAGATACGACTCTACATGTGTTTATACAGAGATTTAACAGTATCGGTGTTATAATCTGACTGTAGAGAATGGTGTACACACAAGATCAGCAGTTTTCTCTAAGATACTGCTGATTCTGAACCTAACCTACAAGGTACCAAGAGCCAATTTATATGCGATTCTAATCTAAATGCAACTTCCGTGTGCAGCCAGACAAGGGTTTTTTGCTGGAGAATAAGCCACTTATATAGTCATGTTCCCAGTTCCTAACACGTAAACACACTCCAGAGAACTGAAATGAGCACAGAGTCTACAACACAGATGAGTGGGCGATTACAAATTCAGGCACAGCTGTGATAGCGAGCACTCCCGTCTGTCCCACATCTCTTACTTCAGGTTTTGTTAGGAGCTCATGAAAGGACCATGTGGCCGGCTGCCACTATGCATCACCACCACTGATACTCTGGACTCACAATGACCTGCCATATAGCGGGAAACTAACACTTAACGCTCCTCTGTGGAATACAGCATTCAGGTAAGCCTTCCGTAGCAGTTACCTGCACGTGGTTCCACCGTCCGATTACCATCAGCGTCCATAAAAATGAATCTCCCACCGGTGAAGTCGGAGCCATAGTCAGACAGGTATAAGAGAGAAGTGTAGTCAAAGGAGCCATAAGTCACCTAAGAGAGAGAGAGAGGGAGAGGAAAAGGCAGAGATAATGAATATCTGGGTTAAAACTAGTTCAACTAAAATGACATAAAGCATAATAATGGTGAAATCTCCTGAATGAAGGAACTTCTGGCCAAGTGAAGACAGAGATTTCCTTCAAACTGAAGCTATCAGCGGTAATTGTCGCTCATCAGACAAAATGGTTAGCCTGAAATATGGACTATATTTGCTAAAAATATTATGATACTAATGACCCAGTCAATGTGCCTGATCATGTGGATGATGATTCTTAGGTAATGAAATATTAGATTTGAAGAGACATGAGATTAGACCGAGACAGTCTACTAAATCAAACGGCAATGTGGGAACCGAGAGAAAATCAGCCTTGGTTGTCTTGTGACAAGGAGTCAAGCGGTGACTGTACAATGCTAGATGTTAATGGGAGGCATGGAGGACAAAGGTGACTGAAAGAAGAAGGGTAAGAGAAGATGAGAAATTTCTCCGGACTGTTTTCAGGGTTAATTTATTGTCTGACGTGATTTTGAACTGGTTTCCTAGAGGAGTGCGTAGAAACAGAAAGCTGATGTTAATACTTGTCCTTTTCAGCATCGTGACCTTCAACTGCTGCCAGCTGGATTACGATCCAAGTTTTAAGTGAGGTCTTGGAAAACATTCGATGCTCTAAGAGCAGAAAGGCCTGATGTTAACATCCCTGTAAGGTTGTCTGCTCGAGCCTCAACTTGTCGCACTGGCTACAACAGAAAATGAACTACATCAATAAAAGTCTTGCTCTGGTACAGAAGCTGTATCACAATGAAAATTAACATAACGGCAGCAAAGTGTGCTGGGAATATTTCCAAAGATTTATCAGCAGCACGAAGAAGCCAAAGTCATGAGGTCCAGTAATTTCAAAGAGGCCTCCACATCTAAAATTCTGTTTCATTACGTTGGCCAAGATTATTTCGCGGGACAAGGATACCTCTGCTATCGCAGTACCATGACACTATACGAGCAACATGATCGATGAGGAGAAAATCCATCATCCAAAGATGTCGGAGGCCATTTACATTTAAATGAAGGTTGGGTTTGCCAATTAGCCCCACAATGGCAGCGGCGACAGATGGAAGAGGTGTGGGTCTAATCTTTACAGCTGTTGCGTGGCAGGAGGGGAGGATGAAGGGACAGAAACGAGTACAGCTGAGGAACACACACACGGAAGATAGGCCGCGAAACACCAGAGACCAAACACTTGCAAACAAGGTTTGTTCCGAGAATTGCAAGGGTAAGACAAATGGAAACTGCTGGGATTTTATAGTCTCCCCCACATTCACATAGAAAGAGAAACGGATGAATATTGTCACGGACGGAGGAGTCCGGGTAGCGTAGCGATCTATTCCGTTGCCTACCAACACAGGGATCGTCGGTTCGAACCCCCATGTTACCTCCGGCTTGGTCAGGCATCCCTACAGACACAATTGTCCGTGTCTGCAGGTGGGAAGCCGGACGTGGGTATGTGTTCTGGTCGCTACACTAGCGCCTCCTCTGGTCGGTCGGAGCACCTGTTCGGGGGGAAGAGGGGGCTGGAGGGAATAGCACGATAGCGTGATCCTCCCACACGCTACATCCCCCTGGCGAAAGTCATCACTGTCAAGTGAAAAGAAGCGGCTGGCGACTCCACATGTATCAGAGGAGGCATGTGGTAGTCTGCAGCCCTCCCCGGATCGGCAGAGGGGCTGGAGCAGCGACTGGGACAGCTCGGAAGAGTGGGGTAATTGGCCGGATACAATTGGGAAGAAAACTTAAATATATATATATACTATATGTGTGTGTGTGTGTATATATATATATATTGTCACGGACACTTCGGCAGTCTTATGTAGCCGTGCTCACCATGTACAAAGTAAACTTTGTCTCTTTGATTTGAAAGTCTTTCAAACAGACTTCTGAAAAATTTAGCAGTTCCAAAAAAGAGAGAGACAGGGCTGAAGTGTCAAATTTAATTTGAGATGTTATGATTGGGTGTGATAGAAGTGATTCTCACATTTTATCAGATATCTGGCTAGACAACAGGGAAAAACACTTGCAGATCAAACAAACTACTGATCAGTAAGACACGTTTTAAGGTCGGACAAAACAAAGACTTATGAACTGCTATAAACAAAGTATTAGAATCCTTTTTTGATTTAAACCTTGCATAAAGGTTTCTTTTTTGTATACCCCTCTGAACTCAAAAAAGCTTTTAAATATTTTAAAGTATTTTGATGATGACAAAGAACAAAAGAAAAAGATTAAAAGCAGTAAGAGGAACACAATGGCTAATAAATATTTATACAATGAACACTGTTGTGAACCTGGAAAGATTATACTGAATAGTTGCAGAACTGCCTAGGTTATAGTCTTGTAGGTGACAAATACTAAAGTTAACAATTTACATATACTATTC
This sequence comes from Lampris incognitus, assembly GCF_029633865.1. Lineage (NCBI taxonomy): Eukaryota > Metazoa > Chordata > Actinopteri > Lampriformes > Lampridae > Lampris > Lampris incognitus. The sequence continues at coordinate 29,159,393 of NC_079227.1, read as the reverse complement.
CTTTATATATTTCATGTCGGACTATTTAGTATGTCACTTAGTACTAGTACAAAAATCTCAGCTACAAAGCTAGGAACTCAATCAAGATCCTGCAGTTGTATGAGGTATAAACTGGAAAAGACAAAGACGTGGGGGTAGGATTCAAGTTTGGGGTAGGATTCTAGGGGATACAACTTAAAGATGAAATCTGTGAATTTTCCTCATAAAAAATTGTTATTTCATCCCTCTGGACCATGGATTCAGGTTAGATAATACTAACTGGTATCTTTACCCAGGTTTCAGACATGCCATATACATCACTGCTGACATTCTTGACCAGGTGGGACGAATACCGTGGTAGTGGCAAACACAATGGCTGATATACCTTATTTGTAGTTCGCGCTACCAGAGTGAGGGACAGATAAGGGAAATCATGAATTTTAGCTATAAAAGAAAAAAAAGAAAAAAAACACTATATGGCCAAAAATGTGTGGACATCCCTTCCAATGAGTGGATTTGGCTATTTCAGCAGCATCCATTGCTGGTAGATGCATAAAATCAAGCACACGGCCATGCAGTCTATACAGACAAACATTGGCAGTAGAATGGGTCGCACTGAAGAGCTTAGTGATTTTCAATGTGGCAGTGTCATAGGATGCCACCTTTCCAACAAGTAAGTTCATCAAATTTCTGCCTTGCTAGATCTGTGCCAGTCAACTGTTAATTGCTGTTCTTGTGAAGTGGAAACATCTAGGAGAAACAACAGCTCAGCCGTGAAGCAGCAGGACACACAAGACCACAGAATAGGACCACCAAGTACTGATGCACATAAAAATCATCTGTCCTTAGTTCAGTACTCACTACCGAGTTCCAAACTGCTTCTGGAAGCAACATCAGTACAAGAACTGTTCATCGGGAGTTTCATGAAATGGGTTTCCACAGCCGAGCAGCCATATACAAGCCTATGATCACCATGCACAATGCCCAATGTTGGCTGGAGTGGTGTAAAGCTTCTTCTCCTGGATTGCCACCTTCTTGTGGTGGAGAAGCTGGTGTGTATCAATGATCCCAAGAGCAATACCGCCCGGAGCTTGGCTTCTGGTAGGGTCACCTAAGGCGGATAGGTCAAGGGGGAGGTTCCAGATGAAGCGCAATCCAACAAAGACCTCAATGACAGAACTGGCGTAAGACAATGCCAGTGAAGGCGGATGAAGGCTGCAACAGAGGGTGGTCCCCAGTCGTCTTGGTTCTCCGTGCCATTGGAATCTGGCCAACTCCTGCCAAGGACCGTGTGGTGGCTGCAGCCACATCAGCCTCTCCACGTAAAAAGCTGTCATGCGCAGGCATCCTCCAACAAGGATACCCACAAGGACCTAGGAGGAGGATAGTCATACTCAACCCTGAGTGACTTCCGATGATGATGATGGTGGTGTAATGCACACTGCCATTGGACTCCAGAGCAGTGTAAACGCGTTCTCTGGAGTGATGAATAATGCTTCACTACCTGGCAGTCTGTAGGACCAATATCTAGGTTTGGTAGATGCCAGGAGAACACTACCTATCCGAATGCAAGGCGCAAACTGTAAAGTTTGGTTTGGTGGAGGAGGAATAATGGTCTGGGGTTGCTTTTCATAGTTTGTGCCGGGTCCCTTAGTTCCAGAGTGAAAGGACTTTTTAATGCTACAGCATACAATAACATTCTAGAGAATTGTATGTTTCCAACTTTGTGCCAATAGTTTGGGGAAGGCCCTTTCCTGTTTCAGACAATGCCCCCTGCACAAAGTGAGGTCCATAAAGACATGTCAAAGAAAGTTGAATCAGTTCATCTGGACACAACGTTTATTGAGAGAAATGTTTCATCACTCATCTGAGTGACCTCTTCAGTCTCAACTGACTGCAGGCATCCCCACCCTTATGAAATACAGTGGCATAACGACTGAAAACAACGATTGGTTTCATATGCAAATTGCCATGAGCATTAACTACAGTTTCAATGGCAATGTGTACTACTCACAGAGGATTTGGAGACTGAAGAGATCACTCAGATGAGTGATGAAATGTTTCTCTCAATAAACGTTGTGTCCAGTTGAACTGATTCAACTTCCTTTGATTTTCTTACCTGGATTATTGAGCGTGCATAAAGTCCATAAAGACATGGTTTGCCGAGTTTGGTGTGGAAGCACTTGACTGGTCTGCACAGAGTCCTGACCTCAACACCATCCAACACCTTTGGGATGAACTGGAACACCAGCTGTGAGCCAGGCCTTCTCCCTTATATCAGTGACCAACCTCACTAATGCTCTTGAGGCTGAATGGGAGCAAATCCCTGCAGTCATGATCCAAAATCTAGTGGAAAGCCTTCCCAGAAGACTGGGGACTGTTATAGTAGCAAGGGGGGGCAACTCCATATTGAAGCCCATGGTTTTGGATTGAGATAATCAACAAGCACATACGGTGAGCGTGATGTTCGGGTGTCCACAAACGTTTGGCCATGTAGTGTAGCTACATAAAATGTACTGAACAGGCTGTGCTTTACCTTTGGGAGAAAAAGCTATTTGGAATTAAATACGCTGTGAGGTGTCATGATAACACCCAGGACTGGAGCACTTTGATCAATGCTTTTTGAAGGGGATGACGCCTTGGACTTATCTAGTCCAAGGTCTGGGGAGCTATGGCTCTGTATTGTGCATGCATGTGTTACCTTATCTATGTGGGGATGCCAGTACTCGTCATGCTGAGTCTTGGCCACAGTGCTGTTGATTCTGGAGAAGAATGTGGGCTTTGTAAGGTACATCAGAGATGGGTCCAAGCCAAACGTCTTGGCAATCACTGCCTGGATGCGGCCCCGCACATCCCTAATTGATGAGGGGAAAAAAGGAAAGAAAACATATCCAGGGAGAGGGAGATCTGTCAGATTTGGAGACTGGTTTCGACACACTGTGTCTGGATTAGATAAACTACACAGGGCTCCAGACTAACATTTTATATTGGTTGCATTGGTGTGCCTAACTTTTTCATTTAGGTGCACCAGCACATAATTTAGGTGCACCCAAAATTTTTCACCATGCCTTTGGTGACACGGTGATGCATTTTAAGCATTACCTTTTTTTGTCAGTTCCCATACACATTGGTAATTTCTTTCAGAACAGGGGACAGGTGTAACGGGCACCGCAGCATTTTTCTCGACGAAAAAATAATCAATAGTTCTCTTCATTTTTTATTGTTTTAAAGGTTGTGATGTCGCTTGAGGAGTACAGGGCACCCACATTCCGGGAGGACCCGCCCTACTCTGCCCCTGATTGGCTAGTACTCGTTGCCTTCGTTGGTTAGATTGGTTAGGTTTAGGCATGAGGAGTGAGATGGCTGGGGTAAGAATACCAGGGTCAAAGCCAATCAGAGGAAGAGTAGGATGCAGTAGGACATCTTCGCAGAATGCAGGTGGGGAAAAATAACACTTCACACACACACACACACACACACACACACACACACACACATACACTTGCCAAGTTTCAGGCATACTGGTGCGACCAATGAAAATGTGTAGTCACACTTGGAAGATTTGTTTTTGTCGCATGTACAGTCAAAATGGTCGCACCCTGGAGCCCTGCTAAATGACTAAAGGAGATATGAATAGAGCTGACAAATTATAACGTTGTGATACACACTGAGTAGCTTTAAGAGCAAGATTTTAGTGGAAAATACCGCAAGAGGACATCTTAAGACTCTGCGATTACTTGCATTAATTACACAGCATTATTTTGTCTCGAAGATAAATTCCATCATAAAATTCCTCCCCCGAATCACTATTTCTTGCTGGTAGGTATGTGTTGCCCTTTCCTGTTGCCATAACAGGCGACTGGTTCGTTACAGCCTTCCCTGTGCTGGGCCTTTTCAGAGGAATTCTTTTTTCTGCTACTCTTTCGAGTTAACCTTTATGTGCTACTGTTTTCTACAATTATCTTTTCTCAAAATAACAGGTGTACAGTATCACATACTTGGTGGGTGCAGGTAAATATAAGGGCTGTCTTTCAAATGCAATATTTTTTTTCTATAAAGAATCAATCTTAACACTCCAATTATCTTGTAAAAAGTACCTTTGTTTTAATATTGCTATATTTGGCTATCAACCATTTTGTAAGCGCTGCTGTTGCGTCCAGATACTGGATATCTCATTTTGAGCCAAACAGCTACAGTTGGAAATGATTTTTAATGAAGGCCCACTAGTCACCTGTAGAGCTGGAAATCCTCTTTAGTGAACACCTCCTTGATCTGATCCCCGAAATACCTTGAGCCACATCCACGACACACAGTCACAAGCACAGCCAGTCACAGACACATCGCCACACACACACACACACACATACACACACACACACACACAGTCAGAGGCAGAGGGGGAGAAAACAGAACTATTACCATACGTTATTCATTCTGAACACATCCCAGTTCATGATTACCCAAGTGGGCACGCCATCCAGCCGTCCAAACATGATAGTTAGGAAACATCTGACTGCTCCGCATCAGTGAGCCCCAAACGGAAGGAGAGACAATGTCAACAGCTCACGTTGATCCAGCCACCGACATTCTGAAATGCATGTTTAACCCCTGCCCAAACATACCGAGAGAGACGAGGAAAGACAAGAGGGAGTAAATGGAAGCAACAGCGTGCAAATGTTTAAGACAATGAGGTGTAGACACAGACAGACATATATATATATATATATACACACATCTGTCCATTATTCAAACTGCTTATCCTGCTCTCAGGGTCGCGGGGATGCTGGAGCCTATCCCAGCAGTCAGAGAGAGAGAGAGAGACAGACAGACAGACAGACAAGAGAGAGAGAGAGAGCGCGCGAGACAGACAGACAGGGTGAGAGAGAGAATGCAAATAAAGTGGGACAACACTGACAATGATGTGATGAATGGGAATCACGTGGGTCACTGATCTCGGAGACAACAGCTCACAAAAACCAGCGTCGGCAATGGATAAATATAATGTATTCTTTGTCATATATACACACATTCACAGGCATTTTGTTTTTTGCACTATGTATGAAAAACAACAACTCAAGCACAGATAGAAAAAAGATGGAGTACTTGAGATGCTGAAGGAAAGGAGCGTTAAAGTTGCACTTGCCCACCTGTAGATGTTGACAAACTGTCTTCCCATCGATAGCGCACCAGAGTGCAGGTCCAGGATGGAGGCCTGCAGGGGTCAAATTAGGAAGACAAATTGCCACAGATAACATAACAGACTGAAAATTAACACAACAAAGCAAATGAATGTCAATTTGATTTCTGTACACACATAGTGGTATTCCACAGACCCCTGTCATTTGGTTATTATTGTTTCAAGCTGGTCTGCTTGTTTTAGCCAATACTTGTTTTTTGCTTGACAACTGACCTGAGTCAACCTTCTGCTGTTTACAAGCCAGCAAATTAGTTAATTTCTTAAAATTTCCTGTCACTCCCCTCCCTTTACCCGAGTGTCTTAACACTCCATAAACAATTCCTTTACTGGCTGCAGAGGAGACCGACTGGGAGTAGATTACAGCCTTAAGGCCAGTCTGAGGTCAACCAAACAGTCGTGGACAAGAGTATTACACCCTTATTTGTATGCCACAGAGGTTCGCAAAGATAATATCTGCTATGTAGTAATAAGCTGCCCTCTAGTGCCAACAGAAGGTACATGCAGGTGGGAGTCGGTTGAGCAATGCTGACTAAAGGATGACGTCAATACGAAACACTAACTGAATCCATCAAGATGGTTAAGTTTTGTTTTTTCTAACTAGCCGTTTTCTTAGATAAATATAGCATCTTCTATCTATCTTAAGAGTGTGTAATCTTCCTTCATCCCTTCTGCGCACTCCATCTCCACACATCTTTATTCTAGCAGTGATGAAGACCATCAGAGGATATGCTTACCCCGCCTTCTGAACCAGCCAGTGATAGCCCTCTTTCTGCCAACCTATATAACAGAGACACAAGGTGTTCAAAGTAACTCATTAGTATTACATTAAAGGAACAGAGCGAAAGGGAAAATGGGATGCGGAGGGGAAAGATGGTGGGGGCGGGCATCGGAGTTAACATGGTTCTGTTTACCTCCTGAGAACTGCAGCTTCCTCCATGGACACCGCGGCGTCTGTCACAGCACGGCCGCACTTCTGAGGGGTGCATCCTGGTTAGGAGATGAGAGGACACTTAAGGATTAGATAGGTGATAAAACACACGCGGTGGGGTTTAAATCCTACACCACTGGCACCAGTGTGTATCCTAGAGCTGTTCATATTCTCTTTTTCTATTATCGCTGAATGCTCAGAAATTAAACCTGTCATAAAAAACATTTTTTTTAAAATACACTGGGGCATCTGGGTAGCATAGCTGTCAAGTCAGGTCAAGTCAACTTTATTTGTATAGCCCAATATCACAAATTACAAATTTGCCTCAAGGGGCTTTACAGCAACACAACATCCTGTACCGATGTAACCCAGATATCTTACTTTGTTCACCACATTTAGTGCCTGGCCTGCCAAGAAGAATGAAGGAAATTTTGCTTCTGATCCTCCTTGGTTTTAGCGATCATGACAACACTCTTTTTTGAGTTAAATGTAATGTCATGCTGTACACCATAACTTGAGCAGACTCTGAGCAGTTGCTGTAAGCCAGCGCTACAAGGAGACAGGACGACTAAGTCCTCAGCATACATCAGATGGTTAATAAGACTATCCCCCACCATACAGCCAGTCTACTCCATTGCCTACCAACACGGGGATCACCGGTTCGAATCCCTTGTGTTACCTCCGGCTTGGTCGGGCGTCCCTACAGACACAATTGGCCGTGTCTGTGGGTGGAAAGCCGGATGTGGGTATGTGTCCTGGTCGCTGCACTAGCGCCTCCTCTGGTCGGTCAGGACACCTGTTTGGGGGGAGGAGGAACTGGGGGGAATGGCATGATTCTCCCATGCGCTACATCCCCCTGGTGAAACTCCTCACTGTCAGATGAGGAGTTTCATGTGGCGACTCCACATGTATCGGAGGAGGCATGTGGTAGTCTGCAGCCCTCCCCGGATTGGTAGAGGGGGGTGGAGCAGCAACTGGGACAGCTCAGAGAGCGGGGTGATTGGCCAGGTACAATTGGGGGGGGGGGGTTTAAAAAATATATAAATACACTGGTAATAAACTTCTATGTAGGGGAACCGTGATGCATAGCAGCGAGCAAATTCTAAACGGTGCAGAGGTTAACACTGCATCAACAGAAATCAATATAATCACTCCAAAGTGAATGTTGGTGCTATCTGAGCAATGAACAGACAGGTAAATAATATCCAACAACATGCCACATGCAGAAAAATCCTCCCCAACAGTAGCATAACAATAGAATAGAATAGAATAGGCAGCTATGTTGCACTTTACGCGCTATTGAGCCAACTTAGGGTGACACTGCATGAGGCAAATAAGGCAAAATGATAAAGGAATAACAATCAAAGTGTCACATAGCAACATCCTGTCACAAACTGGGTTTGTTAAAAAGTGTGATGGCTATAGGGACAAATGACTTGATAAAGGGTTCTGCGGTACACTCTGGTTGCTGCAGTCTGTTATACTGAAGGAGCTCAGCTGCTTCATCAGCATGTCATGGAGATGATGGGAGGTGTTGCTCTTGATGGCTGGTAGTTTTTAGGCCCTATCTATCATGCTCCTTTTCTCTACCATTTCTCTGGTGAATTTAGGCCCAGTACAACTCACCTCACCTCTGTGAAGAGTTTGCTCAGCCCTTTTTGATGTTGTAGCCCCAACGCACAACAGCAAAAGCTAAGACTTTAAAAATCAGACAAAAGTATTGTACAGAACCTCAGAGTTAACAGCTCATTTCAGTTTATTTTCCAGGCGCTCTCCCCAAATACGTATCGGCGCCATCGATCCACAGATCTGCCCCTTCCATAGTCACGAGTCAAGAAGGTTTTATACGGGGTGACACATGGTTTAAGTGCCCAGATTTGGACACAAAAAACGTCAGAATGTTGCGTCTACTGCTCAGTCTTGTCATGTGGATGACTTCACGTCTGCAAGCTATACACCAATACAATACTGGCCTGAAAATTTAGTAGGGGTGGGGAGAGGGGATTGATTCAGTGTAAAATCATGAACCTTAGCGTGACAATTTTAATATCGCTGCATTGCCCCAGAATCGCATTTGTTGAAGCACAATGAAGAGATGTTATAAGGAGGTTTGATGTCATAATTTCTACATCTCTGTATTTGAATTTAAATAGTTTGATCATTTACTCAGGGAAGTATAGCAATGTTTTAAGCGTTTGTATAACACAATGCTGAAAATAAATGCATATTGTTGTGAATTTTCTTTGAATTGTTGCAGTTTTTACATTTTACTGTAAATAAGAGGGGGTGGAGCCTCAAAAATCCCAATATCAAATCCCAATATTTATTATATTGTGATATTTAAAAAAAAATCACAATATGTATTGAAAGGAAACTAGATTGTAGCTCGATACATGTTTTTTCTAGCTAAGAAGAAGGGATGATGGGTATACAGAAGAGGTGACAAAGAGGCGCACAAAGAGAAAATAACAGACAGTTCAAGGTGAGTAGTTTGCAACTTTACCCCGAGTCTCGTATTAGTCTATTGTCCATGAAAATTCATTGCTCAAGGCCTGAATCCCAACTATGTTGACTTGAGATGTAGGATTCTTACCATTCCAAAGGGTTATTAGGATATGTTATCACTATTTACAATAATAGCAATTCATATTTACCATTCTTTTCAAACTATAAGCTTTTGCCACATTTATTTCTTCCATTACAAAAGAGGGCAAGCAGAGATTAGTTGGGTCTCATCCACAATTCTTTGATGTTTCCGCAGACTACACAACTGTAACTTTTAAATTAACAGGATTTGAGTACATTCATCCTATTTCTATGGAACTTTAGATGTCCAATTACTTAGATTTACAATTTCTAATCCCCCTTGAGCTTCATATGTGAGTTGGAGTACCATCCTGAATCCCACAGATGCCTGGTAACTGCTCAAAATTTTAATTTATTAGTTAGGACTGGGCTACTATGTCTCTCCACTAGAGAGCACTCCACATTCAGGAAGACAGCTACATATTTGATTAGTGGTGGGTGTAATTTTAGGAGACCAGCACCATGGATGAAGGGTTTCTGCGTTAATGCACCAAAATAACACATTTCCTTTTACTCAATTTGCAATTTACAATTTCATTAAACAGACACTTTCATCCAAAGCGACGTACATCTGAGAGTTAATACAACACAAGCAAGGATCTAGTCAGGAGGCGACAATACAAGTAAGTGTCAAAAAAACTAGGTTCAAGGCCGACAGGACATAGGCGTCAACAGGCAGTGCACAAAGGCAATGCAGGCCAATATATTCAGGCCAATTTTACTGTTTGAAAACAATTTAAAGAACAACATAATGCACAATGCTTTTAATTCTTAGTTGGACAAGTCCTCAAATTACTTTTGCACCTCATTCCGCCGCAAACATAGTTGCAACAGTAAGAGTGCATAGATCATATGGCTGATTAGAGAAATTGTAATTACTGAGTTGTGTTTGCACTACAGAAATATATTGAAGAAAAACATATGTGGGAAAATATTCTACAGATTTGCAAAATTTTCTGCATTCATTCACACACTGACCCGCTTATTTGTAAATCTTCTCTGTGACTTCAAATGTATTGATACTGGTGGGTGAATATTTTCTTTAATGTGAATGTAAATTCAATTGTGCAAGCTCTCGGGCGTTTTACCACTAAAATACTTCCAATGAATGGTGGAACCAAAGTTTGATGGCATATGGGCTGCAGAATAGCCTTATTCTGTTTAAAAATCCAAAATCTCAAACTTTATGACTGGCCTGTTCCATGTAAAGCTTATCTTTATGTTCTCATTACCTGAAACTGATACACTAAAGTTAACCCATGACTGAGAATGATGCCACCGGACACTGAAGTTAGGACATAGGCTGGCAAGACCTTATCTAGATCATGTTTACAAATCAGAAGTGGATGTTGATTGTATGAAACAGACTGGATACTCACCAGGGTACCGTTTTAAGTTGTCGTAGTCGTCAGAGCACTGGACGGTGTAGACTCTGGGGTCAGGAGCGACCAGCTCACGTTGTCTGACGAGTGTCTCTGTGATCTCACTGTTCCCTGAGGTTACAAATAGCCAGGTAGCCGTCCCACATACTCCCAGACACCCCAACAGCAGGAGCAGGGGCCCGCGGGACCCTCTCCACCCCGATCCGTGCCGCAGGGCATTGCCCCTGAGAAGCAGAGATAGGATGTGGACTATTGGTGACTGTTGTTAGGAGGATCAGCTGATCTTTTTACCCTGAGGTAAATTCAAAGTGATCTGTAACATTATTCTTTATTCATTAACCCAGCTGACAAACTAGTCTTGTACCTTACTACCAGTATTATTGTAATTAGAGCAGTTTCAACCACACTACCTGAAATCGATCAAAACAACATACAGAAATGAGTAGAAACAATTAAAACGCTCAGATTAAGGGGGTACCAGTGTGTGACTGACACTGATGCACACATCCTACTCAACCCGGTCCCTCTCCCCGCTTAACTTACCTTTTGATTTTCTTCTCTATTCCGTTTGTATCCGGAGCTTTCGGATTGCCTCGTCGTTGTACCGTCATTTCAAGACAGAACGTTTGCCACGGAGCATTTAGCACAAAGCCACGAGAAATAAAAGGCGACTCCGTGTGTAAACACACCCACCGAGCGGCCTGCGTAAACTCCTGCCGTTACTTCCTGAGTGCTGCGAGTCCCTTTATTTGATTGGCTGCCATAAAAGAAACCAGTGTTTTCATTGGACTACCTCATCGAATCAAAAACGATCACGCGTAGCTCCATCGCTCTGTTGTTTCAGACTAATTTAATCGACCGCCGCGTTTTCATTGGACTACCTCATCGAATCAAAAACGATCACGCGTAGATCCATCGCTCTGTTGTTTCAGACTAATTTAATCAACCGCCGAAATCACGATGACGTCCCACCGGATCGACTGAAAGCGTTATGATGTGTGAGCCGTAATAGTGGCTGTGTGCGATGTCATCTAACTCGCTATAACGCTGCGAGTATTGTGTAAGAAATAATATAGTTTCAGTGACCTTAAACGCTTCGCCAGAGGACTCTAAATTCCTGGTGAGTAAAACAAATCCTCTTGTAGAAGATGTTCCGAAGATTATACACCAACTTGCACCACGGTTTGTTTTGCAGGGACTGCATACGTTTTATGTTTTGCATATTATAAGACAATAAGGTGTGGAAGATAAACCACCTGCTGCCCGTGGAAGCGCTGACCAAGAATGAAGTTTTCACCATGGCCGCAAGGACAGAAACTAGTTCACCTGGATCTGAAAGGGGCCCCTCCAAGAATTGAATACCTTCACAAGGTAAGGACAGCCATGACTGACCCACCTGGTATGTTTACACGCAACATTTATTTGTCTCTTGGTTGTGTTGATAATGTTCGATATAAGTGGATAGTATAGTATAGTATATAAATATATAGTTGGGGAGTGCAGCACCCCAGCCACAAAATGTTCACTTCGTTACGGTCTTGCAAACTGTACCGGAGCATCGAGGCCCGAACCAAAAGGCTTGAGTACAGCTTTCACGTACAAACTATGACTGTTGAACTCATAGACTCTGGACCCTTGCGCCCACACAGACACACACACACACACACACACACACACACACACACACACACACACACACACACACACACACACACACACACACACACACACACACACACACACACACATACACTTGTCTCTCTCTTTCTTTCTCTCTCTCTCAAAATGCACACTCCTCACTTTATTCTGCACTGTTCACTTTTTTGCTGTATCATTCCCGCACTATGTACATATACATTTTACACATTTATTACACACAAACTTGATCAAATATATGTCGTCAACCTTTAGCTGATCGACCTTTTCTCTCGGCTGGGAGCTGATGGCTTACTGGTCGAGTATGAGGACATGTTTCCTTATGAAGGAGAGCTGAGCCTTCTGCAAGCCACCGCCCATCCTGCTTACAGGTCGAGTACAATAACACACACCAGACGTTGTTAATCCCCCTGTTAATCAGTGTTATCTTTAGTAGTGCCCATTTCCACTTTTATATGCACATCTGACAGGTGTGTGTGTGTGTGTGTGTGTGGGTGAGAGAGAGAGAGAGAGAGAGAGAGAGAGAGAGAGAGAGAGAGAGAGAGAGAGAGAGTAAGCATTGTTTATACACACTTGCTGACTCAACTATGTGAATAGATCCTGTAATAAAACTATAAACCTTAGCTTGACACAGTATCAATTTCCTGTGCATAATGAAGCTAATGCCAATATTAAAAAATGAGTTACCATGAATACAGAAATGAAGCAGGCCCAGTCATGATGACTGTTATCTTTTTCATGTCTGCAGTCGTGAGGAGGTTCTGTGTATTCAGGACGTTGCCAGATCCAGGGGGCTGGAGGTTATTCCTCTGGTGCAGACGTTTGGACACATGGAGGTGGGACAAGTACCTAGCCTACAGTCCACTTCACCACTTTTACTGTTTTATTTATTTCAGCACCCCCCCCTTTTCTCTTCCCTTCCCTTTTTTCTTCCTCTTTTTGTAGTTTGTGTTGAAGCATAAGTCTCTGTGGGGTCTGAGGGAAGTTGGGCACTGCCTAGGTACCCTAAATCCACATAAAGAGCAGAGTGTAAGTCTGGTGATGGAGATGCTGAGGCAGGTGGTGGAGCTCCATCCAGGCCTACACACACTCCACATTGGAGCAGATGAAGTGAGGACATTTATTTTATCTATTTGTTTATGTATAATGGCGACTACAGTATGCCACAAGCGTTGGTAAAGTGTGACTGACAAAGTCCTGTATTTTGTAGATGTGTGTTTCCAATATTTAAATATGCAGGGGCATCTTTCTTTGGATGTTGAATTAAGTATTAAGTACAGAGCAGACAGAGTACTCATTTTTAAACTCAAGAAGAAAATTGTGGGGTGTCCGGGTAGCGTGGCAGTCTATTCCGTTGCTTACTAACACGGGGATCGCCAGTTCGAATCCCCGTGTTACCTGCGGCTTGGTCGGGCAGATACAATTGGCTGTGTCTGCAGGTGGAAAGCCGGATTTGGGTATGTGTCCTGGCTGCTGCATTAGCACCTCCTCTGGTCGGTTGGGGCACCTATTCGGGGGGTAGGGGAACTGGGGGGAATAGCGTGATCCTCCCATGCGCTACATCCCCCTGGCGAAACTCCTCACTGTCAGGTGAAAAGAAGTGGCTGGCGACTCCACATATATCGGAGGAGGCATGTGGTAGTCTGCAGCCCTCCCCGGATCGGCAGAGGGGGTGGAGCAGTGACTGGGACAGCTGAGAAGAGTAGGGTAATTGGCGGGATACAATTGGGGAGGAAAAAAAGGGGGGGGGTCCCCAAAAAGAAGAAAATTGTGGGAGCTGTCTGGAAATTAGTTATTTTCTGTGAGATAAAGTCCACATCACAAACATAAAAAAGTAGACTGAAAATTACTTTCACAATTGCTGTAACCTGGGATGAAGCCTCGTAGCACATAGGCATAAAGGAAGGAAGTCTGCAGTGCTTATTTTGCTGACTTGTTGATGTCTCAGTGATGTTTAAGAGTAGTGTTGGAAAAAGAAATTGGACTCAAAGTTGATTTTCTGGTCCTTTTGTTGTGCAGCCATAATTTCTTACGGCCCACATTCATTCCTCAGGTATATTTATTGGGGGAGGGGGAGGAGTCAAAACATTGGTTGGCCTCATCGGGTCACACGGTGGAGCAACTTTTCCTCAGTCATGTGACCAGGGTGGCCAAAGCCATCAAGGAGATGTGGCCTCAGCTCAACATTGTCATGTGGGACGACATGATGAGAGAGATGAGCCATGACACACTGAAAGGTGTGTGTGTGTGTGTGTGAATGAGGGCTTTAGCTGAGATGGTGTCAAGGTATGTCTGAAATACAGTATTCATTACTGTTTTTTTTCTTCTTTGTTTTGTCCATATGACAGCTAGTGGTTTAGTAGGACTCGTTCAGCCCATGTTGTGGGATTACAACCCTGATCTGGATGTGGATAAAGCAGGTAGGAAACATGGCAAGACATTTTTAGAATATGAGTTATCGAGGGCATCTGGGTAGCGTAGCAGTCTATTCCATTGCCTACCAACATGGGGATCAGTGGTTCGAATCCCCGTGTTACCTCCAGCTTGGTCGGGCATCCCTACAGACACAATTGGCCGTGTCTGCGGGTGGGAAGCCGGATGTGGGTATGTGTCCTGGTCGCTGCACTAGCGCCTCCTCTGGTCAGTCGGGGCGCCTGTTCGGGGGGAAGGGGGAATTGGGGGGGAATAGCGTGATCCTCCCATGCGCTACGTCCCCCTAGTGAAACGCCTCACTGTCAGGTGAAAAGAAGCCACTGGCGACGCCACATGTATTGGAGGAGGCATGTGGTAGTCTGCAGCCCTCCCTGGGTCAGCAGAGAGGGTGGTGCAGAGATCGGGATGGCTCGGAAGAGTGGGGTGATTGGCTGGATACAACTGGGGAGGAAAAAGGGGGTGGGGGGTCCAAAAAAAAAAAGAACATGAGTTATCATTGTAACAGAAAAGACATTAGAGAGCATATTGATGCCAACACATTATTGATTTAGAACTCAATATTTATTGCACTTAAATGTGAACCTGAATAATGTGAGTGTGGTGTATGTCGACAGTGCTGTACATTGATTTTACAACTATCTCCCCCAGTGTCGCTGCTGGAGAAGTACTGTCATGCCGGCCTGCCAGACCTGTGGGCAGCCAGCTCTTTTAAAGGCTCAACCAGTGTTCACACCAGTGTGACCAGTACACAGAGACATGTGGACAACCACCTGCAATGGCTGAAGGTGGCAGCTGCAGTCTCCCCTGGTGTACGGCTGCAGGGCATTGCACTCACTGGCTGGCAGAAGTAAATGAAATTCCCTTGGTTATAGTTGATTTTTCCTAGAATGACTACAATTCGAAATATTAGCCTTTTTTTTTAACTCATGCTTCTAGCGTTTGTAATGAAATCAAGGAGACGCCAACAGGATTTCTGTTGACAATAACGTACATTCATTTTACAACTGCCACTTACAGTGTCTCTACCAGAGAAGTTCTCTAGTGCCAGAGTGCTGTCGTTTTTTTTTTTAAACGGATACCATCAACAGCAGTCCTGTATGTCTAGTCCTGTACAATGACTGTACAACTTTTACCTGATTCGTTTGTGGTTACATTGTCATCCCATCGCCAGGTATGACCATCTGTCAGTGCTGTGTGAGTTGATGCCTGTGGCTTTGCCATCCTTGGCGGCCTGTCTCAAGGCCATCAACCATGGACAATTCAACCCCGAGGATCATATCAAGGTGATGGAGAGCCTGGGTATTTCCTCTGTGGAGGTGGAGGCCATGGAGAGGTGAGAAGCACAATTCTCATGTGGCTTAACAGTTTTGTTAGATATTTGGCCATTGTCAACGTTAAAGTTGTGTATCTTCAACCTACCTGGATATTGGATATTGTTCCCAGGACCTCTGAAGGTGAGTCATTGTTTCCGGGGAGGAAGCTTGCTGAACTGATCGTGGACCTCACATCACTGCTGAACTCAGAGGACCTTCGCTATTATGAAAACAGCATGTGAGTTACAACCAATGATTGCAGTCTCACTTTCAGGGCTTCGTGTAGCCACAAACATACTGCAGGTAGCCAAAATCCTCATTTGTAAAGTCAACTTAGACAACTGCGCTGTTTTTACATGGAAAACGGTGCATCTTACTGACAAATTAGTTTTGCATTTGTGTATCTTAAGGGTCGTCCGCGGATGGCTGACCCCCTACCACAGACAGAGGAAGATAGTCAACCCCCTTATGACCATGCAGATTCAGAGTCACGCAACTATGTAAGCACAAATCATTCGGATTCCTCTTTCTTTGCATTTGTATCTATATATTTTTTTAAAAATTTCTAATTGTCCCTCACAAAATTCTACTCGTATCCCCCCCCCCCATACACCTCTCAGGCTTTTGACTTTGCTGAAGCAGAAGGTGGAGGCGGTAAGGGAGGAGATGTTGCGCCTTTACCCAGACTCCACTGCTCAGGAGTGGATAGGACAACACGTGGAACCTGTAGTGGCCCCTCTGCAGAGGATCACACAGGATATCGGAGAGTGTCTGCTGGAAATGATGCCGCAGACTTGCTTGCCATCATCAGTCCAACAATGAAGCGGACCCCACAGACAAGACTGGGAGAATGAGCTGGACAGGACTGGTTTCTGCTGAGGAATGTTTTTTGGTGTTGTGTCCTTGCTGTTGTATGTTTTCCTCCAGTTTTTCCCCCCCATCCTATTCAAATGCACTCCAATTCAACCGTGTGAAAAATCCCAGCAGCTACATTATGGCATTCTCTTAATTTGCAAACGGCATTGCAGTAGAAGGGTGGCTTTATTTTTGATTCTGTTCCTCAGCAACTGCAAACTGATAGAATTATGACAAAAAGACCCGTTTTACATAGAAAACGCTTTAATTTAACTTCTGCAAATGTATCAAGGTTAAAAACAATACAATAAAAAAGCCATCAGAAAAAAGAAATTATTTCACTGTTTCTCTTCTAAACAGCTCACATTCACATTTACCAGCATCTAATGACAGAGCCATGATTTCTTATTAATATGAAAAAGGTTTTCCTGAGGTTTATCTTTGGTTTACAAAAAAAAGGGAAAAACTTTATATGTTTAGAACCAAATTACAATAAAAGTATTTTACCCTTCACACATAAATCATTCTGAACGGTGTCATGAAAACACCTAATGCTTTATTATGGTCTAGTCGCATGCATACATTTGGATCTTGGGTTTGCTGAGTAAACATGCAAAAAGGAATATAAACGGGGTGGTCCACAATAAAACCACTGGTATTTTCACAACTGTGGGGCAACCTGAGTGCCTTCAAATGCCTTTACCACATAAACACATTACAGAACAGTAGGAAGGCACAGTAACTATGTACTCCAGATGAAACTCACACAGTAATTATGTCAAGAATGCTTCTTTCTTACAAATAATGCCCACTCATTAAGCTCAACGTGAGCAGCGGATTCAGTGGCCATCTCAATGCTGTGATTAAATTATCAAACAGTCTTAACGTTTCCAATTTCCATAGACGGATGTATCATATAGATATGAAAACGCGGGTAGAGGTTTGTAAGGCATACAGATGAACGACTACAGAGTCGCTAAAAAGGACAGAGTATCTTTGTTTCTTGAGCACACCTGCGAACAGCATTCATTTTAAGATCCAGGTAGACTTCATCCCTGATGTAACAACAGCAAATGCTTGAACACCCTCTAATATACCTGACAATGCAATAGCCTAGATGCCATCAGCTAAAAAAAAAAAATCAATCCTCTTCCTCTTGCGAGTCACTGGTTTGGTCGAAATAGTTTTCCTCCTCTTCCTCCTCATACTCTGCCTCTTCCTCCTGCTGCCAGCGTCGCTGTAGCTCCTCCAGCTCCAGGAAGCGCTTCAGCAATGTGGCCACTGCCTCCACATCACTGATGTATTACAAGGAGAAAGCATGACAGAAACAAAGAGTTATTGGCAATGTCTCTGGAACTGATAAAACATTTTTTCCCCCATATTTTCCCCACCTTCACCAGACTACAAGGTGTCATGTTTTACCCGTGTCCTCCCAGAGTGGCGGCCTGGGTAAGAGGGTAGGAAAAGCCTGAGGCCAGTTGCAGCACCAGTACATGGCCCCTCCCCAAATAGCGAACCCTCTCCTCTTGGATGGACACATCACACAGAGTTCTCAGGTCCAATACCACTTAGAGAGCAGAAAAAGAGCAACTAAATGTTTGACTCTAGATTTGTTATTTGTGAATATGTAATGTCGTTTGTTTGTTTTTTTAAATTATAGCCTTACAAACCATCTTACTATAGTTATTACCTTTTTCTTGACCTTTTCTCCACAAGGTCAGAATAAGGGCATACAGACTAAAGGTCTTGATCTCAATCAGGTTCTTGGTTTTGTCAAACACAGCCTCTTCCCATTCATCCATGTTTTGCATGGCCACAAACAGACAGCCGGTCACATAGAAAAGCTTCCAGAGGATGCTGTCTGTAGGTTTGGCAGAGAATGCATATTTGTCAAACATGGATCGGAATAGTGATGGCAAGAAGAGATGGTAGATTTGTCAGACGATGATTGTACATGGAGATTGTGTACCTGAGCTGTAGTATGCGGCTGCCAATCCCACAGATGCTATACCTGATATTAAAATGAAAAATTACTTATTTTTCTTTCATAGAAATGAGTTTATATCATATAAGTAGTAATAACAGTCATACAAATAACAGCAGCAGTGTACACCGTTTCAAATTCAGCAGTGACGATATGTACTTGGAAGTCTTTCTCTCAGACATACTCACTCCCTTCATACACTCACCAACAAGAAGAGACCAGGAGCGGATCCCTGGGGATCTTTTGAGATGGAGCAGAGTGGAGCTCTGCGTCTCGACTGTCATGTAGCCCATCTGATAAGAAGAGGTCCAATTTGTGAAATCAGCAATGGATGTTCACGAGAATAGATCACTTCAATATGGACCAGGAGGAAGGACAGCTGTTCCAAGTAATCAAGACAAATATACTTGCATAACTTTAAATCACGATTTAGTCCCAGTGGGCTTTACAATCACAATTACATTCTTTGAAATGCATGACACTCTCTATTCTGTACCCCTCAATTCGGATTAGGAAACACTCCACCGGCAAGCAACTAGGTCAGTGTGTGTGAGCTGAAGTGGAAATGAATAAGCACGAATCGGTTTTCCAAGTTACAACTTGAATCGTGATGTGTAGATGGAAAACTCAACTACTGTAGATTTGGTAGAAAGTAAAGCAGCTGCTACCCGCAATTTGTTTTCAACAGCTTTGATTTAAGCACCACTATTAATCAGCAGAAACCCGGTGAGAATGACAGATGTATGTACTGTAAGCTAACAGAAGACTTCTCCTTTCAGACAACTGCATCACGTGGGCTGTTAAATGATATCTAAACTGGTCTATTCTGTACCACTTACCTTACAACCTTCAGATGGTTTTTACGGATAAACGCTGCCGTTTCAACTCGTCAGAGAACCATGAGTATTAGGATGCACGACAAGGAAGTGCAAACCATTTTGCTGCGGGCAAATGTGTGCAGAGAGCGTTACTTCCTTCCTGGATACGACGACTCTGATTGGATAATGGGAGGTTTATCCTTCCGGATACCGCCGGCGCCAATAACCTATATCTATTTTGTCTCTGTGCTGCCGCATTGTTCGTAATATTGATTCTGATCATATGTAATTCATTAAAATAAATTTGTTATGAGCGGTGAATCTGAACGCAAAAAAAAAAATCCACGGTGCACCGGCGGCAACCGCTAGACGGGGTTTGCGCATGCGCACTCGACGAACCGGGAGGGGGAGCACGATGGAGTGGAAACCGGGGGACCTTGAGTGGCCTCAGCGTTGGAACCCCCGACCCTCCACAGCCAGCCCTTTCTAGATCCTGCGTCCACGGACGCGTCCAGGCAGCGATGTTGGCGCCGCCCTCGGACGATTTCGTTTGATTTGGCGTTCGCGAATCGCTGAGTCACCCCATGAGTCCACCTGCCTCGCGGTCGGAAGCGGCGTGCGTTGCCCCGGCGGCGGCGGCGACTCCTCTGTCCCTGCCTCGCGCCGTGTCGCCCTCTTCTCGCCTTTGTCCGCAGGACCGGCGCCGTGAGACGTCGTCCCGTGAGTTACTTTGCCCACGTTGGAGGTTTTATCTTTGTCTAATGGGGTTTCTCTGTTAATGAACAATGTCTGCAGACTCGGCAGCTTAAAGGTTAACCAAGGCCAGCCAGCCAAGACTTGTGACTTTTAATTCCCTGCCAGCGGAGGAAAGGTCATTAAAGACAGTTTTTCTTTTTCTTTTTTTTTAGCGGCCTTTTTCTCTTCTTTTTTTTTTTTACATAACTACACTAAATAATGTGTCTTACATCTCTTATATAATTGAGTCGGATTTGATTTGTTGGCGTGCTCAGTGTGGATTGTGAACATCGCGGCCTATTATTAAATGCTTTCTGGTCTATATTTTACAACATCTTTGCCGCAGGAGGCGGACATTTAGAGACCAGCGAGGCTGGTGCCCACATATCATGATGGAGCCCAGTCCATACTTGTCGGTTTTTCCATCCTTCTGAAGATGAGTCAGTGTTATCTAATCGTCTTGGTTGCTTTTCAACACCGTGTTATGCAATTAACCTAAGCCGTATTATTTTGATGACAGGAAACTACTTTCCCTTCATTGGTAATTTCCCCACTATTATATAGCTGGCTGGCTGCCTGCTGTGGTTGTGATAAGCAGACGGGGTTTTGATTGGACGGTGAGAGTTGAGGCTGAGAACGTGGGGTGGACAAGAGTACACACATACCAGCGGGCAGTCGTTTCAGTTCATGTAGGATTGCGGTGAGGATGTGCTATGTGTTGTGCTGACTGTAACGCTGTCCGCCTACGAAAATCCAATTCACAGATACGCGTAAAGAAAGATGTCCGAGGTCGGCTTAGCCAAGCGGAAGGAAAAGTGTGAGAATTGCACCAAACAGGTGAGATAGCTTATCGTTCTGAGGAACAAAACAACTACGAGAGGATTGATCTGTGTGCTTATAGCTAGAAGTGTGCTTTTTTTTTTTGCATGGTAACAAGTTTTATTTCTTGGTTGTCAACTCCCAGTGCAACAAGAAGCAGGGTGAGGAAGGCACCAGTCCCCTCCAGGAAAACGATGAGCCCAACGGAGAGGTAAATGTCTTTGTGTTTTGGTTTGGTTTGGTTTTTATTTTCACCTTGTGGTTACGTGCTGATAACTTTTCCTGTTTTTTTCTCCTGGCTTAGTTGTACTTGACTGAAAGGATTTGTTGACCAGATTACTTTGCTATGTTTAAAACTGTTGGTAGTTTTTAACCTCATACTCATTTCTGCCTTAACTGTTGTTTTAGCTGACTGAAGGATCTCAGTTGTCTCTGAGTGCCTGCCTGTCCTGCGAGGGTTGTGTGTCGGAAGAAGAGAGCCAGAAAATCTCCCAACAGAACCTGGATGAAGTGGAACGGGTTCTGGCTCTCAATAAGGTAGACATCACCCCAATGGTTTTTCAGATCACACTCTCTGAGGCTGGTGAGGGGATAGCTCAATAGAAATTATGCTTATTATAATAACTGTTTCCTCTGATGTAATATAGTGGTGTTGTGTCAGTGCAGGTTCTGTGACTGTATGAAAGCAAATGAGGAAGTGGTCTCAAACTTGGTAGAGTACCATGCATTGTACACCTTCCTCTCTATGGCTAGGTTACTTACTGCTGCCATTTCTCTGCCTTTTTCAGAAGTGTGACGTGTCCAAACACAAGGTGCTGGTAGTCTCGGTGTGTCCCCAGTCCCTGCCTTTCTTTGCGGTCAAGTTTGGCCTGGACATCAATGAGGCCACTCACAAACTCTGTGCTTTCCTCAAAAGCCTTGGTGAGCCAGCAGGTTTTGTGTGTCTGTTTCTCTTCCTGGCTCTGTTTCTTTGACCATGTCAGAACATAATATATACGTGTGGAAAACCCCATGTGTGCTTTTCGGTTTCTGTCGCAGATGCTCGATGTTTCCTTCGCAGCCGTTTTCTTATTTCTCACAATTCCTCTCTGTTCTCTGGTCCATAGGAGTGCAGTTTGTGTTTGACACCACTCTGGCAGCAGGTTTCAGTATCCTAGAGAGCCAGAGGGAGTTTGTTCAGAGGTACCGCAAGAGACACCATGACACGCATGCCTTGCCCATGTTCACCTCCTCCTGCCCAGGTAAAGGATCTTTTCCTCCTCAATCCTAAGCACTCTCTGCCACTTGTTACTGTTCTGTCCCTGTTCTCTTTCATACACTCGTGTGTGTGTGTGTGTGTGTGTGTGTGTGTGTGTGTGTGTGTGTGTGTGTGTGTGTTTGTATATATATATATATATGTGTGTGTGTGTGTGTGTGTCTCTCATACACTCGTGTGTGTGTGTGTGTGTGTGTGTGTGTGTGTGTGTGTGTAATCCAGTGAGTCATATAAATTCTTTACGAGACAGTACAAGCCTGTTTGATGCAATTCATACATACATATATATATGTGTGTGTGTGTGTGTGTGTGTGTGTGTGTGTGTATATATATATATATATATATATATTCCCTCTTCTCTTTATGATTCCCCACCTTGCTGGGTTGACCCGCACTACAAGTAACCTGCATTTTTTTTCTTCTCCTCTACATAAGTTTTTTGCTTCTATTTTCCTTTTTCTTTCTTTTTTTTTATTTTTATTTTTTATTCCCCTCCTACCGATCTTGGTGGTCATGACTATAGAGCATTGTTTGTCGGCCATTTGTTGAACCAGGGTGGAACAAGCTTCCTTCAGATAGCAGTGGAGTGCTGGTTGGGAGAGATAAATGATTTGACTCAAGCCACTCCCGTCACAGATAGGGCTGGCCACCATGCACATTTATTCTCTCTGTCACCAACCACCTTGACTGATGTGTATGAGGTTGAAATGAAAAAAAGCTACTCTATGAGGGTTTTTTTTTATGTATGCAGTTGAATGTTGTTTGTTTGTCTGTTTTTTACATCTTTTCCTGACATTTCTGTTTTCTTTAGTCCAAATGTTCCTTCAATAAATAAACAAAAACCCAGGCTAAAGTTTGGTTCACCAGAAAAATTTTGATTTTTAAAGGTACTAGGTTTAGGGATATGATGTCAAAGTCAAATGTCATCACAGGGATAGCTACAAAAGTGGTATTTTAATCTCTCCTATCATTTATATTTGTGCATGCATGTGTGTCTTTCAGGGTGGATCCGGTATTCAGAGCGTGTCCTCGGCAGTCTGGTCACCCCTCACATCTGCACAGCAAGGTCTCCTCAGCAGATCATGGGCTGTCTGATCAAAGACTACTTCACCAAACAGCAGGTCAGAACACATCTTGTGCTATCACCATTTCAGGTGAAATGACCACATCTTTTGAATGAGATGGCTGGGTCCCTGTTTTATCCCTGACAGCCAATGCCCCATTAATCCTGCTTAAAACCACGATTCAACCACAGATCTGTCCATCTAAAGTGTTGTAAAGCAAGACCCTAAACTCTCTACCATTTCCAGAGGGGCTCCAGACGGTTTAACCACTACTTTGAGCTTCCTGGATGGGGCAACTGAGAAGTGACTTCTTCTATTTATTGATCTATAGGAATCAATGAACTGTTGTTATCGTTGTTGTTGTCACTTAGCCTGTCTAACAAACTATGAACAAGCAAATAATGGTCTTCTGTTTCAGGTGTACTGATTAAAGTTAGTACGATGGGGTTTTCACTGATCATTTATCAGCCTCAATTTAATTTTGATGCCTCTATATGATGAACGTAAGCAAGTGAGACCATCAGCGAGAAGATCAGATGTTGCTGTGTAATGATTTCAAGTGCTTGTCTCCACATCGGATTCCCTGCGAAATCTCACGAGATGATTTACGGCACACAGACGGGATACGTAGCCACAATTTGAGACATATTATCTCATCATTTTATATCTTGCAAAGACATGTTTTCCAAAATGACACTACATCTCTCACTCTTCTCTTCAAAATAAATGCACAAGCTACCAGTAGGGTGAATGGAGATCTTTGCGACAAGAGGCGATGCTTATGCAAAATGAAGTTTCATCCGCAAAACACTCCCACTTTCATCCACAATGGTGCGCATGTCCACAATGGTGCGCAAAGTCAACAAAGGGCACCATGAACCAATAGTAAAATGTGTCACTGAGTTTTTTTAAGGATCATTTTACCTTTATTAGCTAACTACAGTGAAAGGCAGACAGGAAATGGGGGAGAGAGGGGTATGACATGCAACAAAGGTTGCCAGTTGGAATCGAACTGGCGACAGTTGCAGCCATGTGGTACTGTAACCATTCAGCTATGGAGGTGCCCCCATGTTGCTAAGTTTTATGTAGATTTTGCTGGAAGGACTCTGCATATGAGGGATCAGACCAGATTAGATTATGAATTGCTGATTTCTCTCTTTTTTTTATTGTTATTTCCCCCACAGAAGCTGAGTCCGGAGAAAGTCTATCATATGGTAGTTGCTCCGTGCTTTGATAAGAAGCTGGAGTCCATCAGAGAGGAGTTTTACAACAGTCTCCTGGAGAGTCGGGACGTGGACTGTGTCCTCACTTCAGGTTCTCTCACACATCGACTATAGAACTGGGACAAATATTATTTGCAAAAAAATCTGAAAGTAATATTTAGTCTTTGTTTTTACCAGACATGTTTAGACAGTAATTTGTCCAGAGAATTCTTTCACTAAAAAGATGAGTTGGCTTCTGACAGACAATTAGGCCAAATTGGCAGTAAAACACATCCCTTTGACTGGATATACCCCTCGTGCTTAGCTATCGTCTTTATTGGCTGTAACTGACTGTTGAACGGAAATGGGCTAGGGCCAACAGTAAAGTGCATTAGCAAAAGCCCAGCAATAATCCTTATGACCGTCACTTTGCTATCACTCAGCCATCAGTTTAATTCTTTCTCAGCCCTCCTCCCCCCTTTTAACTAGTACCTTTTTCCATTCACTAACTTGGTCTCCCCCCCACACATTGGTTCCTTCTTTGTGTTTCACATTCTCTTTTCTCAACCCTCTATCCTATTTAAGCAATACATTGTGTCATATTTAACTTCCTTACCCCCGTCATTGCTCACGTGATTCTGTACTCTGCTGTGTGCAGGTGAAGTGCTTGTACTCAGGTGTTTGCCCTGACAGTGGATATGTGAATGTAATGTTTTGTTGTTTCAGGGGAGATCTTTTGCATGATGGAGAAGAGGAAGGTGTTGGTGGAGGAACTGGACTCGGTTTCATTAGACCACATGTAAGTGATCTTCATCAGTTCCGATTAAAAGGCTTCGCATGCATCTCGGTGTGTATGTTGCATTTACATGTATTGCTTATAATTGCTGTTGTGCACAAGAATAAGTACATAGCTGTTTGTTGCACTGTTGGCAAGGGGATTCGAGGAACTCTATGTCCTGAATACATGGGTGTCAAAGTGGTATCTTTTGGGGCGTCCGGGTTGCATGGAGGTCTATTCCGTTGCCTACCAACACAGGGATCGCCGGATCGAATCCCCGTGTTACCTCCAGCTTGGTCAGGCATCCCTACAGACACAAATTGCTGTGTCTGCAGGTGGGAAGCCAGATGTGGGTGTGTGTCCTGGTCGCTGCACTAGCGCCTCCTCTGGTTGGCTGGGGCACCCGTTCGGGGGGAAGGGGGACTGGAGGGAATAGCGTGATCCTCCCACGCGCTACGTCCCCATGACGAAACTCCTCACTGACAGGTGAAAAGAAGCGGCTGACGACTCCACGTGTATCATAGGAAGCATGTTGTGATAGTCTGCAGCCCTCCCCGGATCGGCAGAGGGGGAGGAGCAGCAACCGGGACAGCTCAGAAGAGTGGGGAAATTGGCCAAGTACAATTGGGGAGAAAAAGGGGGGGGGGATCCACACACACACAAAAAAAAAAGAAGTGGTATCTTTCAGTGCAACACAGGTTCTCGGTGCATCACAGCCACTTTATGGCAGTTGAATTGTGTCCTGTAGGTTGGGAGAGGCCGGAGATTTGGGTCTGGCGAGACACGAGGGCCGTGGCTCCGATGGCTTCCTAGAGTATATATTCAAACATGCTGCTAAAGAACTCTTTGGTCTGGACGTCCATGAGATCACATACAAAACTCTCAGGTGAGAGAAACTGAGCGAGAAAAGGTAGAGTGTACAGCATGACTCAAAAGGCAATTGACAGGTCATCTACAACCCATTTAAGACAATATATAATAATAATAATACTGTGGTTAAAGTAGCGGATGATATGTTCAAAATGAAAGATTTTTACTGCACACTTAAATATGCTGTTTTGAGTGTTCACCTGAAATGGATGGCCTCGTTTCAATGAAAGACATCGGTCGAGAATGAAATCTCAACATTTCTGTGCAAATATTCACGTTCCCTGTAATGGAGCTGCCAACATTACAGGAGTTTTCATCAAGCTAGTTTTTTGTGAAATTTGATGTCTCAAATAGGAGAAAGCTGAATAGAAGCACCAAAAATCCCAAATATACGCTTGCTTGAGGTGGTTTTTGCTTTTGTCAAAAAAAAGAGTTCATCAGCCGATGGAAACGCATTTGGCGAAATGAGAATTTCTTAATCGTAACTGGTCCGTGTTTGTCGTGGATGTTGAATTATAGACACATGACGTAGGACATGTAAAACTCATTTGTATTTTATTTTTTGCGACTTTGGAAATGCCAGTTTAAAATTCGCCTCACAGTTGAATGGAAACCTGCCTGATGTCACTGTCTGGGTTGAAGTCTGCTCTAGGAGTGCAGTCACAAATGCTTATTATGTCCATGTACTTCTGGTCACAGACATGTCGTACTTGCTAAAAAAACAAAAAACAAAACAGGAATGTTACTGCCCCCAATGATGAGAGACAGTCTGGTCCCAACCAACTATTCCCCCTTTCTTCGCTAGTGTCACAAACTCGCCCCCCAAAACATCATGTTTCTTTGCCATTTTTTTACCTCCTTAAAGGAAATGAGGGTGCATTATCTGAGTATTACAGTCCACCTGTAGGACAGTATTTTTCAGTCCATGCAGGACATGTTACTCCTCAGTCCTATCTGTCCTACAAGCACAGTCCTTGTCCAAGGTGTTGCCAACTTGTTTATTCTAGTTTTGCACAACTAGTTCAAATAATGTTTGTTAATCTTTGAATTTGGCCATCCAAAACATCTGTTCTCCCTGTGTCTGCGGTGGGTTTTCTCTGGGTCCTCCGGTTTCCCCCACCATCAAAAAGACATGCGTGTTGGGGTTAATACTCCTGTCTGTGCCCCTGACCGAGGCATGGCAAGACGAACTGGAGTTGGTCCCCGGGCGCTGCACTAGCGGCTGCCCACTGCTGCTAGCTACACAGCTAGGATGGGTTAAATGCAGAAAAAGAATTGCCCCACAGGGGATTAAAAAAAGTATTTTTTTTAAAAATATCTAACACAAATTGCCCAGGGTATTTTGCGTATCTGTATATATCGCTTCTATACACATTTGTTTGCAAAAATCTCACCTGGAGCTGCTTTCCCGGGGGTTTAGGAACCGTGACTTCCAGGAAGTGACTCTACAACGGGACGGGGAGACGCTGCTGCACTTTGCTGCTGTTTATGGTTTCAGGAACATCCAGACGCTGGTCCACCGCATGAGGAAGGGACGTGTGCCATACCAGCTAGTGGAGGTGCTGTCCTGCCCTGGAGGTAAGGGACAACTGGCGACGTAATTCTAGTTGCAGTCAAATGTATTGTTGTATCTTCATTCTCAACCTAACTGCTAGTGTCATCATTATTGTAGCGTGACCTTGAATAAAGACGGAAGCATTGCAGGATACCACCATTACTGATTCCCGTACTAGAATATGACATTGAAAGCGGGAACCCTTTGAGTTGTGCCCATAGATTGATCTCGCTGCATCAGTTTAGCATTCGAAGCCGTCAATATGACTGCCCACTTTGAATTCCCATATCTCCTCAGGCTGCCTGAGCGGCCGTGGCCAAGCAGAGAGTGACGTCGGAGGTCGAATGGATAAGACCCTGGTCCATCAGATGGAGGAGGCCTACAGCAGTTTACCCGTCCATCTCCCAGAGATCAACCCCAGCCTGCACACCCTCTATCAGGAGTGGTTAGAGGGTCAAGACTCTGTGCTGGCCAACACACTACTACACACACAGTACAGGCCGCGGAGTCGGACACACGCGCAGCCCCCACACATACAGTGGTGAGGGGAGCTGTGTTAGGACTGCTGTAGGTGGGATGTTACCTTCAGTCGCCTCTCGTTCAGTGGAGACTAATCTACAGGTCACTCCTCATGGTAGTACCACTATGCACGTCTAAGCTAAGGGACCACACTGCACTCTGGGCTAATGGGTGAGAATTTAAATGTGACTTGATTGTTGCCATTTCTCCATTTGGCCACAAGGTGGTAATGTATCCAACACTTAGGGATACCATGGTGAATTTCCTGTGCGTTATCAGAGCCTCAAATGGAAACTTGCATCCACAGCTCAGGCGGCCATCCCCCACTTTGTAAACTGAAGCAGTGTTATCAGTATTATATGAGCCAGTCAAGAAGTATCCTGCAGACTGTTGACATGGTGGAGATATGTTTATGGAAAAGTTGCGAAGAATGTAAAGCTCCCAAGGTCGGCACAATTCTGGTAATGAGTTTGTCAAGAGCATCAAAATGCAAGTGCACTGAAAGTAGCAACTACACATGCCAGTCTTTACAGAGCAATAAGCCACCAACAAGTTGTTTTTGAAACAGATGCCTACAACAAACCGTTTCGCTCTGAATGAATTTTTCGGCAGCCTGTTGTATTCAAAGTAAAACAGTGTGATGTGAAGCATTTGGAAGTGAGCCCGTGGTCATAAACCATAGGTCAAAGGTCTAATTTAATGTTAGTCTTGCTCTTTAATACCATTCCAATGCATTTAGTTGAGATGCGGCTATCTGGCGTCATCATCTTGTCAGTGTGCTTATGGGAGGGGGGGCCACTGAGGGACGCAGTGGGTTAAGGGTCTTTAACAATATGCACTGATGTTCAAACAGTAGCGACATGATGTAAGTCTGTGAATTTGTTCCTGCCAACCCAGTGTTTTGTTCATCTGTCCAAATGAAGAAGAATCAAAAGATTCTTTTTATTATTATTTACAAGGCACTTTCATTTGTCTTGCTTTTTTTTAATCAGGTCTTCTCGTTCCATAAAAAAAAAAATTTTTAGTCCAGTTTTTATTGTTTTGCAAGATCATGTGTCACATGTTGGTCGTTTAACTATTACGAATGAATGACGTGTATGGTCTCGTTTTACAGACAAGTGTTGGAGCGGAACCGTTCATATTAAATAGCCTCTGTTCAAACCTCATTCGGTTCTTGTAGTGAAACCATTTCATGTCTCGCCCCTTTGCAGGAACAACCTGATGGATTCCTTTTTCAAGATTGCACCCCAAACCTTTTTTAAAAGTTTCAAATGGTGGCGTTGCGGTGTATTTCGTTGCCTACCAACACAGGGATCGCCTGTTTGAATCCCCGTGTTACCTCCGGCTCAGATGGGTGTCCCTACAGACACAATTGGCTGTGTCTGCGGGTGGGAAGCCAGGTGTGGGTATGTGTCCTGGTTGCTGCACTAGTGCCTCCTCTGGTCAGTCGGGGTGCCTGTTTGGGGAGGAGGGGGAATAGCATGATCCTCCCATGCGCTACGTCCCCCTGGTGAAACTCCTCACTGTCAGGTGAAAAGAAGCGGCGGTCGACTCCACATGTATCAGAGGAGGCATGTGGTAGTCTGCAGCCCTCCCCGGATCGGCAGAGGGGGTGGAGCAGCGACCAGGACGGCTCGGAGAGCAGGGTGGTTGGCCAGGAACAATTGTGGAGAGAAGGGGGGGAAATATAAATAAATAAAAGTTTCTAATGTTGGCAGGGCGGCACCGTGGCCCAGTGGTTAGCGCTGTCACCTCGCAGCAAGAAGGTCCTGGGTTCGAACCCCGGGGGTTGTCCAACCTTAGGGGGGGGGTCATCCCAGGGGTCATCCCAGGTCCTTTCTGTGTGGAGTTTGCATGTTCTCCCCGTGTGTGCGGTGGGTTTTCTCCAGGTGCTCCAGTTCCCCCCACCATCAAAAGAAACATGCATGTTAAGGTTAATACCCCCTTCTGTGCCCCTGAGCGAGGCAATGGGAGAAGAACTGGAGTTGGTCCCCGGGCGCCACGTGGCGGCTGCCCACTGCTCCTAGCTACACAGCTAGGATGGCTTAAATGCAGAGAAAGAAGTTCCCCACAGGGATTAATACAGTAGTTTAAAAAAAAAAAGTAGTACCTTGTAGCTACTAAAAACTGACTCAAGTCTTTGTCAGAGATTCACTGCTGGACTTCCTCCAGATTTGATTCAGGTTCTTTTGATAAGATCATGTTTCCACATGTTGTTTCACTTTGCCAGCTTGTACTCGAGCACTTGCTGTCGTTCCACATCCAGTCAGACTTGATTTATTCAAATGCTGATGGAAATATTGGGTCGGAAGGTTTCTTGGTGTGGCTCGAGATCATCAGCGAGTAGTACAGCTGTTCGGGATTCGTCTCTGGCGTTGCACTCCGGGACACATTTACTGATACGGGCATTTTGAAAGAAGAGACCACCTAAAAGCCGTCTTTGTAAGTCCCCCCTTTTTCTTTTCTTTTTTTCCGGTTGATCTGTTTGAGTGTACACGATGATGTCAACTGATTTTTAGATCTCTCTGGTGGTGGACAAGTTGATGTCGTGATTTCTCGAGGACATAATGTCAGCGTGCTGCATTCATTAGGGTCGTACAAGTTTTTTTGGGGTTTTTTTGTTTCGTTTTTTTGTTTTGGTTTTTTTTGAGGATAACCATAATGCCAAATGTGCAACCACAGAAATGGTGAAAGATAAAAACTTTAAAAATCAAAGTGGCTCTCTCTCCTCTCTTCCCTTCCCTTAAAGACAGTGATTTTCAGGATGCTGCAGCCAAACATCCCTTTGATTAATTTGTGGGTCGCCATCATTTTATCAGTCTCTTCAGAAAATTCAGGTAACCCTAAAATCACTCGGCTGATTAATGCTGCCGTCATTTCTACAGTTACATTTTGTTATGAATATGACCGTTTCTAAACTAAAAAAAAAGGGTTGACCTCTGATCGTTAACGTCACTGTTTTGTCATTTAGGGGTGAAAACTATTTGCACAAGTGACGACGTGACTCCTGGATACCTGATGATACGCTGCAAGATGGACTACTCCGCGCTTAAAACGTCGTGTGCCGTTGAACGGTATTCATGGAGCAAAGACATGTTTGGCAGCGACATTGTGTGCCAGGGGACAACGAGCGACAAAGACAACACGGTGCAAATATACACCTGTGGCTTGCACAACGAGACGCAGGAGCTGTATCTCAACATCTCCGGTGCCAAAAAAGACAGGATGGGGTGTTACAACGTTGAAGTGCGAACAGACTGTGGATTTGCTGATGCCGCCATTAACGTAGGAGACGGTCAGTGGTCAAATGTCTCACAGCCTATCTGCAGATGTGTGTGTGTGTGTGTGTGTGTGTGTGTGTGTGTGTGTGTGTGTGTGTGTGTGTGTGTGTGTGCCTGACTGAAACTCCAGTGGGAATTTCTCCCCAGCCCATACATTTTGATATTTAAATGGAAGCATTGTTGGGGACATAGAAAAGCCAACATAGACTGAAAAATTCAACGAAAATGTCCAGGTTTTTCTGCCTGGTATGTGTTAAGTTATAATTCAAGGGTTATCGCTCTCTCTCTCTCTCTCTCTCTCTCTCTCTCTCTCTCTCTCTCTCTCTCTCTCTCTCTTTTTTTTTCCCTTCTTTTTATCCCCCTTACAGGTAAAAGCCTGGATCAGCATTCTCCAAATAGTTCTGTGTCTGTACTGACATGGAATCATGCCTTGTTTGTAACGGCTGGTTTAATTGTTGTTCTGGCCGTTGGGTTATGCCTGCTTGCGAAGAGAAGGACAATAATCGCCTATTTCCGGATGAAGATGAGGCAAAAGGACAGGCCAGAGGATCAGAGACCAGAACATCAACAACCTCTAGCGTCTAGCCTTTTCTGAACATCAGTAAGTGTGGATGTAAGATATGCTGGCCAAACCACTCCATCAAATCCCACCTAAATCGCTCCTCTGTCTCTGGCCTCCTTGCCGTCTGTAAGGGCAGCGTATACACTACAACAGACAGGACTGTGAGCAGAACCCCCTCCACCCACCCCACCTACTCTGACTAATGAAGCAGCAGCCACTGTTTCTCTTTCTTGCCAATGTCAAGTCAATTTTATTTGTGTAGCCCATTATCACGAATTACAAATTTGCCTCACAAACACACAGTGTGGCTTCTCGATTTAAGTTGTGACATAACCTGCGGTTTGTTTGTTTTCCCACCTGTTTCCTCCTCTCACTTGACTTTCAGTCAGGTCCTTTGAGTTTTTTTTTATACTGTCTAATGGTGTGATTTGTTTAATTTAATTTCTTTTCTTTCAGAACAGACTGTTCAGTCATCTACTCAACACTTTTCAACACTAAAGATAGGGGCAATGGGTGGTCCAAATGTAAAAAAAAAAAAAAAAAAAGAAAATCTGTACGCCAAACACTTTTGAATGACAGGACAGATGAATGTTTGTGAATTGATTTGCTGCACATTCTCCAGATAAAGTTGTTACCCTATGCTGTCACTGTACCGTGTGCTCTTTTTTACAGTTTTTTTAAGATAATAAAAGGGGGGGAAGCCTTGCTATGACTCATCCTCTGGGTTATACAGCACAGTGCAGCGCTGTCAACCACCGACGCCGCGTCTATAGAAGGAAGGCAGCGAGCAACGCGGGGTCACGTTTCCTTTACACTCCTTGAGTTGTGCAGAGAGAAGGTAGGCTGCAGTACTGTCGGGTCTTCAGGGTGGGACGGAGACTCAGTCGCAGAGCTGCATGTACCCCTTTTCCACTGCACGCTACCGGCTCGGCTCGGCTCGGCTCGCTTCTTTTGGCTTTCCATTGGACGGTACCACGCAGCCGAGGCCGATACTAAAAGGTGACGTGAGAAACACCTGGCCAGCGGTCAGAGGGAGATTGAACAGCTGTTCTGTTTACCGCCAGGAAATGCCAACGCGAGACCTGTAGCTGATCGTCTGTCCGTGTAAGAATTGGTTTCGGCGAATCTCTGACAGTCCCACCGCTGCAGCATGAGAGCCTACTTGTGGAGCTGCCTCTTGGAGATTTTCTGCATACCCGCTGTGGTGGTGCCCTGGACTGGTGAGTGCGCGCGCGCGCGCGCGCGTGAGATATAGAGAGAGAGTCTTAGTTTTGGCTGTCAAAAGTTCAAGGAGAACAGGTGTGAGCCATCTTTACGTCACCAGACCGATCCGCAAATGCGAACTTTTAGCTCGCGCTGCTCTCGGCCTGCTGACGTTTTTAAATGTGTTGTACTCTTGCTACTGTGTCCCACGTTAGCGTCGTTTTTATCTCCATACGATTTTTGCCCCTGGTATTACAGGGGGGGGGGCGGGTTGTTTTAAATGTATTGTAGCGAATTAATTCGCTACAGTATTGCATTTGATATCAATTCTGTCTCTCGTGCACTTTGGTGAATATGGCCCGTGTGCATGCTGCGACCACGCGAGGCCAGGTGTTGTTACGATCCATGCTCCTCTCTTTTCCTCGCAGTTTCTCAACATCCACCTGTTGTCTCCCTGACGATCAACTCATCTGCCGATGTGCTGTGCTCGACGTCATTGCTGGACCCGTTGGCGCTCTCACTGCGCCGTTATCTTCGTCATGACAGCATGATTGCGTACCTGTCCTTGGAAAAGAAAAGAGTCACAAAGGCAACCACAAGTGAACACTTGCAGGGTCGATTCGACGTTCTCCCGAAACCAGAGCCCGAGCTGGGCTTTGGGCTCACCTTGCGGCTGTCCCCCCTCGAGCTGACGGACACAGACATATACTACTGCAGCTGGACATATTTCAACGCAACGACATTCACAAAGGAGTCCCTTCAGAGCAAAGGCACGCTTATAATTGTCAGAGGTGAAAAGAAAAAAAAACTCAATCGTATGTCTCTCAGACTGAGAAATTTACACATGGCTTTAGGGTTACAATCTTGTACAACACGAGTTTACTTTAACTTCATTTTTAATCTTTCACTGTGCAGAAACGGACCCTGAGAAGTTGTGTGATGGCCACAAGATACAACTCATCTTGGTTTCACTGATTACCATTGTGTTTGTCTTGATTCTGTCCATCGTCGCTGTAGCGTTGGCATGGAAATGTACAAAGGTGAGTATTGCAGTGAAGGAGCTCACTGTGAACTGAGGATTTAATGCATTGGGGCCATATTTGATGTCAAAGAACTTGTGTCTAACCTTTTTTTAATCGGCATTCCTACAGTTTAGAAAAGTCTACAGACCGACTGGACGCTTGCCAAGATCTATACCAAGGAGGTATAATCAGACATACACACAGCAAACAAGCCCACATGTCTACTCAAGCACAGCTCCATGCAGCTTTGACTTCCGAGGCATTTCGTAATGCCGAATGAAGTGACGGAAAGGGCTTGACGAGTAATGAAGATAAAGATGTCGGTTTATTTTCTGCATCAGTTGGACCGCAATACCCTTATTACAAGTTGCTGTTTTTGGAAAGGCATAACTCACTTCGTGTAAGGAGGGCATATACTCAGCTAAGTGACATTTGGTTTAAAGGCTGCCCCCTCAGACATGTCGCGTAGAGTGCAACTGAAACAGAAAAAGTCTGTCGTGAAATGTATGTTTTTCTTTTTTTTGGCATCATTTCCTTTTGTGTATAAATGTGTTTGTTGAGCAGAAAACTGACTCACCCACCACATCCTGACATTGTATTGGTTACATGCACATGTCTAGTGTCAAAACTGGTCTGCATTGGTGTGCAGAAATGCACATGAAATAAAACAAAAAAGTGTGAAAGTACACCAGGTCAACGTACGTTCGCATTTTTTCCACTTTTATTTAATGTTCTCCCTAGACTTGTCCTCAAACGTTGACACTGCTCCGTGAATTAAACATTGTATGAGTGGATTCATGCAATAGGAGCCCCTTCTAGAGTGACATTACCTTAAGACGGTCAGTTTTTCGTGAATATGAAAACCTAGATAATTTAGATCAAATTGATATTAAATCCAGGCTGTTCATTTAATGCCTTTGACAAGTGTCTCCATCAAAAGTGTTGTAACT